>NC_137675.1:76308759-76318759 GCF_963989245.1 Nansenia antarctica
AAACATACTACACTTCTGTGTTCTATACATATGCACCCCGCAGGAGAGGCTGCTGGGGGTAGAAATCGGAGGACCGGACCAGATGACTGGTCTTTAAGGTGAATCAATATCTGTGGCCACATCATTGTATTTATGACGGTAGGGGGGGGGGGGGGGGGCGGGGCATCTACTGTCTTGTTTTTGTCCGGCAACACCTAATGACGGTTGACTGCTGCACCCGACACTGTTGACTCTGAAAACGGTCCAGCATATCTGACCTTTCAGTATGACAACAATGTCTGTGTGTGTGTGTGTGTGTGTGTGTGTGTGAGCGTGTGTGTGTGTGTGTGTGTGTGTGAGCGTGTGTGTGTGTGTGTGTGTGTGAGTGCGTGTGTGTGTGTGTGTGTGACAACAGGTGCTGTGGATCTGCCTTGAGTAAAGGCTCATTCTTCTACACGGAGCAGAATGAGGAACGGTATCAAACGCCACCTGACTCCGTCCTCCGGTTTTCGTCTCCACCACTGCGGAGGACATGTTGTAAAACACGGTGTAGCGTAGCAGCGGGGTCAGACGTGTCCTGTGTCAAACAACACAGATGATTAACTACTGTTGACAATAACAAGTGCAACGTGCACGGGGGTCAGGCGTGTTACTGGCGTCGATATATAAAACATGATTACTTCCTAGCCATAAACCCAGCGGTGAAAATCAAATTCAAATATTGACTTCAGGGTTTATGACGTCAAAACGTCAGAACAATGGATGATATACGACCATGGTCAATACGGTACGACCAATCAAATGTCAAACTTGTTATCGACATCAACAAAGGCATAAAGCTGAGCGTAGTCTACTACTAAGGCTACTACATTTTAGCCCTACCCCTCCGTTTAACATGTTCACGTGTACGGATAGATGTGTCCCAATTCCCTTATTATGTAGGGGTAGGGCCAAGTGGTAACCTAACCCTAACCCTCCAAACCCTCCAAACGTTTTTCTGAGCACACTCCAAACCGAGGGTTAAAATAGAGTGTTGAAAATCAGAATGCCTTGCATTAAAAGGAAAGGAAAACCACAAATGCAATTATTTTCTTTGTTAATAAAGATTTTTAAAATGATATTCGTATTATCTTAGTTTCATGTCATTTCAATGTTTTATAGACCTTTTCTTTATAACAAGCATAACCCAAAAAATGTATGTGCTATTATGTGTATCTGTGTGTATGTGTCTGTGTGTGTGTTGAGTAACACATGGCAGGCTGTGTTCCAGTGAACAGGCTTTATGGACTGTTTGTTTTCATGTCAGATGGCAATGAGGGAGCCAATGGCACACACACACACACCCTCCATCATGCACATGCACTTAAGACGGGTCATGTGAGAGAGAGTGTGTGTGTGTGTGTGTGTGTGTTTGTGTCAGGGGGATTTTGTGCATGTGGGTGTGTGTGTGTGTGTGTGTGTGTGTGTGTGTGTGTGTGTGTGTGTGTGTGTGTGTGCGTGCGTGTGCGTGTGTGAGTGTGTGTTTGTAGAAGAGAGGGAGAGGGAGGGCTCAGGGCAAATCACCCTCCTTCACCTCGGCTTTGTTTTTGTTTTCATTTCCTCGTCCAGCCGAAAAATTAGGTCAGCTGTCACATGCAATGTGTTGTGAGAAAGAGAGGGAGAGAGAGATAGAGGGCGAGGGAGAGAGAGGAAGGGAGTAGAGAGAGAGAGACAGACAGAGAGAGAGAGAGAGACAGACAGACAGAGAGAGAGAGACAGAGAGAGAGAGAGAGAGAGAGAGAGAGAGAGAGAGATAGAGATTCAGCAGGGTAGATCAAGGTAAAAGGGAGTGACCTGACCTACAGTGCCTGAGATGAACTGTTGATGACTGATGATGATGATGATGATGATGACTGGTCTTTAAGGTGAATCAATATCTGTGGCCACATCATCTAAATGTGTATTTATGACGGATGACGGTGGGGGGGGGCGGGGCATCTACTGTCTTGTTTTTGTCCGGCAACACCTAATGACGGTCAGTGTTTCCTCCAGGAATTTTTACATTAGTGGCGGGGAGCCCTGTCCGCGCGCGATTTTTTCCCCCCGCGTGCACGCGCATGAAACGCGCACGCGCACTCAAAACAACGACCTAATTTCAACCAAAACTAGAGGGAGGATGGCAAAAAATATATATATATATATACAGAATATAAACTTGTGATACCGGTTTCCATCCATCAGCTCTGAAGGTTTACGTTACTCACGGATCCAATGTCCTTCCAAACGAGCAGTCTTGGCTCCGTCTCAAACACAACAGGAAAAGTATTGTAGCGAACGGGAATCTTCTAGTGTAACTCGCCCCATGCGGGAGTCGAACCCCGACCTCCCACATAACCGACGGCCGCGCTAACCATTAGACCAAGAGAGTTAACTCCCTTGGAGGAGCTGTTAACGGGGTCTCATACAGGACCGTTACACTATCCTCACCGTTCGGGAGAGCGTGCCCTCACGCTTCACTATGTCAAGTCCCTCACGTGGACACGCCTCTCCGATGGCCTTCGTTCCATCCCACTTCTGACACCAGTGTAGCGAACGGGAATCTTCTAGTGTAACTCGCCCCATGCGGGAGTCGAACCCCGACCTTCCACATAACCGACGGCCGCGCTAACCATTAGACCAAGAGAGTTAACTCCCTTGGAGGAGCTGTTAACGGGGTCTCATACAGGATCGTTACAGTATGTCCAACTTGGCGAAAGTTTCCGAGTATTTCCAACTTGCGCGAGTTCTTCAACTTGCGACAGTTTTTCAACTAGATGTGATGGCTATCATGTCTATAAAAATTATCAAATTAGCCATCGTCCTGGCATGATTGGGTGTTGGTTTCAACGCACCTGTTGTTTGTCCTTCCTCCGTTTGCAACAAGAAACTCTGGACCTGTTCATGAATTAAAGTGGTCTTAAAATCCAAAGTCCAAATAAAAGTAACAAACGAAAGTAATATATGTTGGTGTACATACCACAGCGCACAGTAGCTGCTGCTTGTTCTCCCGCTGTAGTTGTAGCTGGTGGTGGTGGTACCCCGCCATAAACGTTCATGCAGTTTCGGATCGCTCATAGACACTGCTAGCTTCAGCAATGTTTGAAGTGTCTGGGACATCTTTTTTCTTGAAAAATCCATCCATCTGTCGCTGTTTTCGTTTAATTTTTCGAAGTTATTTAACGTGATATCTTATTTGTGCACCTACTGTAGCTAGCTAGATCAGCTTTTTGTATATTTTAGATGGTACTACCGGTGACTTTTAGCCCGTTATTTGCAAGGAGAAAACACAGGCGCCCGAGCATTTCGGCAGGTAAGACTGCTGAGCAGGGATGGTTGAGTCTGCACGGTTCTCATGCCGGTTCACATTTAGACAAATCAGGAGTAGCCCTTGTGTCAACTGAATGTTTAATGTCATTAATCTGATTTTGGATCAGCGGTTAGAGAGAGATGGGCGTGGATTTAGGTGCACTTTTAGTCAACATCCATTATAGCGCTGATCTAGGATCAGATATATTTTAATCAGCTAAAATGTTCAGAGGTGGATTTTTTTTTTTATTTTTTTTTTAGTGGACTGAATCAATTAGTGGCGGAGGAAATTCATTCGTGGCGGCCCGCCACCAATAAATGCATATAGAGGAAACACTGACGGTTGACTGCTGCACCCGACACTGTTGTTGACTCTGAAAACGGTCCAGCATATCTGACCTTTCAGTATGACAACAATGTGAGTGTGTGTGTGTGTGTGTGTGTGTGTGTGTGTGTGTGTGTGTGTGTGTGTGTGTGTGTGTGTGTGTGTGTGTGCGTGCGTGAGTGTGTGTGTGTGTGTGTGTGTGTGTGTGACAACAGGTGCTGTGGATCTGCCTTGAGTAAAGCCCTGATAAGAGTATTCAAACAGAGCCGAGGGAGGGGATGGGACAGGAACCGGGACATCGACGATTGATGAGGCACAGGGCGGGACACAGAGACAAGTTCAACCACTTCTCAACAACAGTCAACAATGCGACAGACTACTACAGTACCACACAGCCGAGGGCAGCGACAACACGGCCAAGGCGCTGTGGCTGGGGAACAGCGGGGGTTTGTGGGGAGTTCCTCAGGGACTCCTGGGTGGCCCTAAACACACACGCACACGCGCACACACACACACACACCACACACACACATACACGCACACATACACACGCAAAGAGGCCCGGGAAGAATGTAGGTCAACGCCGCCCCATCTAACCCTGACCCCGCCCGCCTCTCCTCCTCCCCCTCCTCCTCCCCCTCCTCCTCCTCCTCCTGCCACCAAGTTTTCACCAGAGAAACCTTGAGTGAACCCGCTCACCATAGCAACGCAGCTGTGGCCTGCCTGGCTGGCTGTCTGGCTGCGGGTGAAACAGGGAGGGGGGAGAAGGAGAAGGAGGGGAGAGAGAAAGGGGGGAAGGTTAGGGCCGAAAGAGAGAGGCCCAGGCAAAGTAGGCCACGCCAGATTCCACTTGGTTCCCTCCCCTCCTCATGCCTCACCCCACCACCTGACCCCACCCCTCCCGCTCCTTCTCCGATTCTCAGGAATTAGGCTCCCTTCTCCAGGAATCCTGGCCATATACAGCTCTGCGGGAACGACATGCACGTTCAGCTCTGCTCCGTGTACCACTGCAGGAATGTGCCGTCGTGGCCGCGCTTTCCCGGTGAGGGGGGGGGATGGGGGGGGGGCACCCATTATCTCTCTCTCCACACTCAGTCTTCTAATGTTCCGCGGGGTGTGTGTTGACACTGGGCCATAACTGTTAGTCTATTGAGGAATGTGGGAGCGTTAAAAAACAAGGGGACCTTTTAAGGAGGCAAAAAACAAAGGGGGCGTTTGAGTCTGAGGCGAGGAGGAGAGGAGGAGAGGAGCGGAGGGGGGCAGGGTGGGGTAGGGGTGGGGTAAGTGAGTGTATGGGACACGTGAGTGAGAGAGAGAGGGAGGGAGGGAGGGAGGGAAGGAGGGAGGCTGATGGGGTGATTTTATCCTCTGCTCAGACAGGAATGTGAGCAGACCACTTTGAGCCTCCCCCCCACCCCCTGCCGGCCCCCCCTGGCAGCTGACTATGTCATGGCGTGGGTGGGTGACTACAGGATTCCGCTATGAGGCCACTCACTCACAGGCCCGGGTTAAACAGAACCAGGTCAGGCTGACCCAGGGACTAGAACAAACACCCATAAAACCACCGGCACACAGAGATAAAAGTCTTTGACTATAGGAGCTGGTCTATTTGTGTCTGTCTGACTGACTGACTTACTGAGAATGTCGTAGCCTACACTAGTAAATCCAGTACAGCACACAGCAAGACAACACCCTGCCTCATTGTCTTATTAGATATTTAGGAAATAAATTATGGACAGCACTCCAATTGATACACTTTCAATCATAATTGATTACAATTGATAAGCTTTAAATTATAATTGATTACAATTGGTACGCTTTAAATCATAACTGACTACAATTGATAAGCTGTCAAATTAACAGTGTAAATCATAATTGATTACAATTGATAAGCTGTAAATCATAACTGATTCCAACGGATAAGCTTTAAATCATAATTGATTACATTTGATAAGCTTTAAATCATATCTGCTTTCGTGCAATAAACAACGATTAAGTTTATTAATTGGAGTGCTGTCCATACTTTATTTCCCATGTTATTCTACAAGGATCTGGCACCCGAAAGGTACATTTTGAATATGATTTGAGGGGGAACGTTGTTCTGTATAATTCATTAGATATTTAGACATTTAGAAAAGGGAAGAGTACAAAAGGGCAAATGCTAACTAGTTGAATGCATCTCTCAAGCGTCCTTGGGTTTTTTGAAAGGCGCTGTAGAAATGAAAGTTATTATTAAAGTTATTATTAAATCTCTTAATTTCTCAAGGTGATTTTTTTTTTTTTTTTTAAACACAACATTTCAAAGAAAGTCTACAAAACAAAGAAAGGCATAAACTAGTTGTGATTTAGTCACTTTTATAATTGTAATATACAGGAACTCAACTACTGAACCTATCCTATGTATGACAAAAAACAAAAACAAAACAAAAAACAGCAGAACCCCTCCCATCAGTCCACATGTTTGAAAGGTGGAGGTCATTCTTTAAGCCAACCACACAAAACAAAGACAGCTTTGTGGTCGTGTCACATGTAGAAGACACAGGAATTCCCAGGCTGTGGTTGTTAGGTAACCAGGCCACGTTTTCTCACTGACGCATGGCCTACACACTCTTGATGCAAATTCTAAACAAACTGTCTTGTTCCAACCTGAACATGAAGTGTTTACCTGACACGTAATAAAACTATCAAAAAGACCATATTTGCCAGAGATGTCAGACATAGACAGGCAGAATAACCACACCTCTGTGGTTTACTGATGAAATTATGACAGGCCAAAGTGAGATTGATACCTCAGTGAAGAGCCATGGTGAGGGAGATCTGAAACTCCAATGGAAGAGGCCTGGATGCATTCAAACTCATGTGATGCAATTATTTGGTCAAGAAAGAGGCCCCTTTGTGTGAACATGACACACAGTAGCCTATTGCATTTATCCATCAGATGATCTTTGATACAAAACTTCCTGGTGTTGAGTCACCCAAAACACTATCAAGTGTTACTAACAACAGTCAACATGTCTTGCATGTTGCAATGACACTTCGTGACGTTAGAATTATAAGGTTCTATCTCCTTTTTTGTCAAAATTGAGTTTTTTACATAATTTGATCCATCAGGTGTTTATTAATGCCTGTGTGGTGTTATTTTTAAAATGTTGAATTTTTTTAGTTAGTAATTAATAAAATACAAAGGTTCCATCTCACAAAACATAATGGAATGTCAAAACTTTGACGCTCAATATCTCTGAACTGCCCTAAACTGAGATAGAACCTTATAATTCTAAGCTCACGACTTGGTGTGTGGGGAGAATGTGAGAGAATCGCTCCTAAGACCTCTTCATCCCATAATAAATTATTTTTAAAATAATAATTCCTTCTTCTAACATTATAACTGCCAATGGCTACTAGCCCTAGCATAGATTACTTTGAGATGATTCACTTACTTAGACAAATGTATTTGTTGTTAAATGCCAAAAATTTCATTGTATTCCTGTCAAATGAATGAGGAATGTACACTACCAGAATCTATATACACATGCACTTACAAAGCATGCACACGCACATCAGCACATACACACGCACGCACGCACACGCGCACACACGCACACACACACACACACACACACACACACACACACACACACACACACACACACACACACACAGTGAATGGCTGCAGGTGAGTGAAATGCAGGAAAACTTTGAGCGGTAACATTCCCAGAGCAGCCAACCTTGTGTAACCGTATGATTCCAGGGGTCTAGGTTCAGGGGTCAGGACAAAGCTAAAGAGATCTCCCCAATTTCCTCTGCAGGTCAGAGGTCACCTCCCAATGCAAACATCTCTGTCCACACCACAGAGGACCCTGCAACATGGGCTACTTAATCCCGCAAAACATCCACACAATGCAGAACTGGTGTTTACGTTACAACAATACGCACGCACGCACGCGCGCACGCACGCGCACACGCACACGCACACGCACACGCACACGCACACGCACACGCACACACACACACACACACACACACACACACACACACACACACACTCATACACCGTTCCCCCTGGAAGATTTGATGGTGATAACCACCTGTTTTAGCAGGTTGAGTAAGGCAACAGACCAGAAGATAGCTGCAACCCATAGGAGGCTGGTGGAGGTAGAAGGCGGTAGAAGATGGGAGGATGGCCACATTGTAAAGCAGCCTCCCCTGGTACAATTAGGCAACACGTGATGCAATGCATGGGGCAATGACCGTCTTGACAGATGACATCACAGACCACCTGTCCAAACAGAGGCCTGCTGATTGACATGTTGGAAGCTGACATGTTATCCCACCAAAGGGCATGGCTCTCTGCTATAGACAAAGACCCAGGGTGGAGGTTGGGGGCTGGGGCCGGAGTCGGGGGGCCGGGGTCAGGGGGCCTCAGTACCACAGAAGCCTTCACATGAAAAGAGTCACCAGGCCTCCCTCACACAACTCTGCCTCTCAGCAGACAGTGAGCCTATAGACTCTCTCTTTGACTCTCTATCGCTCTCTCTCTCTGACCTACATTATCTCCCCCCAAGCCTCAGTCATGATCTGTGCATTAGCTCTCCTCACAGCCTGTGGCCCCTTATTACATGAGAGAGAGAGAGAGAGAGAGAAGGGAAAACAACAGTGCGCAAATGAATGATGAAGCACTCATTCAGGAAACTCGCAGGGCTCCGGAAATAAGTCAAATTAATTACAATAATGGCTTTTCCTTTTCTGTTCTTCATGCAGTAAAAGCTTACTCAACGGTTCTCTATGTCGTTAATGTGGTCGCTATGCATGGCAGTGGATTTTTCTTCTTTAAATCGTCCCAGTAAACCATTGACTAAAGCTAATAAAAAGAAAAAACTCGATTACGATTTTATCCTTGAATAGTGTGCATAATTTCTAACAGCTTTTGATTTACAGTTCCAAATCTACACTACGATTGCATCCACTGTTCATTCTACACACACAGTCATTTTGAACATTACATCAGCTTTTCATTCTACCTCCAACAATATTCACCATAACTACGACACGTTCAACACGGTACACTAACGTGTCTAATGAGCCAGAAACACCTCCATCTGTGTTTGTCTGTCTGTCTGTTTGTTTGTTTGTTTGTTTGTATGTTTGTCAGTAAGCACCATTAGTAAAGCCCTGAAGGGCTCATGGCCTCACACCAGACACCCTTCCTCATTCCTACCCATGCATTACAATGAGGCCGTTCTCTGATGTCTACCTCCGCCAACCTCGCCCTGATCCCACATGATGGTCTAAACATAACCTCTGTGTTATGTCACAGTGACACCATGGCCATGCCCATGTAGGTCAGGGAGGGAGGGAGGGAGAGAGGGAGGGAGGGAGGGAGGGCGGAAGGAGGGAGGGAGGAAGAGAGTGAGGAAGGAAAAGAGGGAGGGAGGGAGGTAGTTCCTACAGGCTTGCCTACACTGTGTCCCCAATACTGCCACCTGTCAGAGACAAACCCACTGAAATCTGTGACTGACCTCCTGCTCTATACGGCTATGCTATACTATACTATACTATACTATACTATACTATACTATACTATACTATACTATACTATACTATACTATAGGGCCGTGCTACAAAGGACGAACGTTAAGCATTTTTATAACATTACAAATGCTAACCAGCGAACATTGTACACCAGCACCCTCTCCCCCAGAGTGGAAAGGAGGCCTCCACAGCTTCATTAATGATCAGCCCAGAACCATTACTCTTATCTTTGTTTGACACAGTACACTAACCACCACGGAGGGCCGGAGGAGAGGGCAAATCACAGCTTTTCTTAGAAAAACACACACACACACACACACCTATAGACTTCTGGGAAAAGCTGCCCAAGCAGCGTGTTGCATTTCATTCTTAGGCTGGACACACCTGAGGAGCTAAGTAGGCCAGAGAGAGAGAGAGAGAGAGAGAGAGAGAGAGGGGGGGGGGGGGGGGGGGAGAGGTGTGGCAGAGCAGACACATGCTATTCTAGCTAACCCCATTACCTCATACAGTAGAGTAAATGAGCGTGTCAACAGGTCCATCCATCTGTCTAAGGAAGCTAAAGCCCTGCAGGTTCAAGTGTCTGAAACCAGAGCAGTGTTCTCTCTGTCCTGCATATCCCGAACTAGAGCCTGGCTGCCTGGCTGCCTGCCTGCCTGCCTGCCTGTCTGCCTGCCTGCCTGCCTGCACCAGTCTGTACCCACTCTGTATCTTCTCTTTGCAACCTACATACCCTCTCCCCCTCCGCTCTCTATTCCTCTTTTCTCCACCTCACGCCAACACTGCTACCACCCCTCCCAAACCCACTGCGCTACGCCCGGTCTCAGGCTTATCAGCTCTCCACCC
>NC_137675.1:76323759-76326259 GCF_963989245.1 Nansenia antarctica
TAGGCTAGGGTAAACTAGCCAGAAGAAAAAAAAAGATCAAAATCAGCCAACATTGGCTGATTTTGATCTTTGGATAATGGATTGCATTGCTTTTCCAAGTGCTAAAAGCATTTGATAATGTAAGGTGTCAAAAGGAGGGAGGAGGGAGGAGGGGGTTTGTACAGACTTAATTATGATGCAAGCAACGTATCATTCCTTTACCGTGAAAGCCTGGCGAAACAGACATGACCTTAGAGTTCCCATTACTGTGTGTGATACACACGCACACACACACACATAGGCGCGTGCACACAACCCCCCCCCACACAAACACACACACACACACACACATGCACGGGCAGACATGCGCGCGTGTGCGCACACACACACACACACACACACACACACACACACACACACACAACCTCCCATTACTGTGGACATATGTCAATCTGACACAGAGATCAAGTAGAGGTGGAGACCATTGATTTTATTGACACTGATCTCCCCTCTCATCAATTCCACTTCTACCCTGTTAATTGATTTCTCGACATATCCTAACAAGGGCTAACAGTTCTCCTCTTGCTGTATAATATCCAGTGGAGGCTGTTGGAGGTAGAAATCGGAGGACAGGCTGATTGTAATGCATGGAATGTAATGAGGAATAGTATCAAACACGTTTGATACAATTTCTCGTTCCGTTTACCACCATCAATAACCCTATACACCTGGGGAAAATACATAATTTAAATGGCTTCGTACATTTGAAACACTTCAGAGGAGTGCTTGATTTATATTTTCAGGCACAACGGAAGCAGGGGAACAGCCTCAGAAGTGCACACACTGCATGCATGGCTAGCTTAGTCAATGAGATGCAGCCCCATGTAAAGATTACCGTAGTCTTCTTCAACTGTGTGTGAGGATAAGCAGCATTGATATAATGGCTGCTGCTCCAGCTGTATGCACACACGCACACACACACATACACTCCTAGCTGGCCATCACAAGCATACATAATACATGAAAGTGTATGAGCTGCAGTAGCATCCTGTTTCTGCTGACCTGAGCATCATCTAACCCCCCTCTCTCCCTCACTACCACACACACACACACACACACACACACACACACACACACACACACACACACACACACACACACACACACACACAGACCCTGCAGCACGTAGAGGCTCAATGAAACCTTAACAAATGAATCCATACAGCCAATATTGGTCTGCTGAGTTGGCGTCTGCTGCTGCAGTCAAGTGCATTGACCATCGGTGGGTGTGCGCCAACAGGAACTCGATAAGCATAGATTTTCACTTTTTTTAGTCATTCTCAAGAGAATTCCTTTACTCGAGGAAAATCACCTGATTAACTCCTCTATCAATAACCTGAGGACTAGGTTTTACATAAATCCAAAACCTGCTCACTTCAGAGAGTATTGTATTTATCTCTTGGAGTTGGAAAGTATCATCACTATCGCGGTTACGGCCATATCCTACCTCCATTGACAAATCGTACTTGTCGATAAGTCTGTTACGTGGACAGGCAGTGGAGTGGATTTTGTGTGAGCGCCGCACATTCTGTTACAGAACAAAAGCACGGACAGACACGCTTTGTCTTTGTTGCATCCTACTGCCACCATGTGGTGATCCGATGTACTGTACTGTTCTACTTCTGTAGATATCTTAGATCACGGTAGGTCATTGTCATTGCATTACATGTACCAAGTCGACGTAGCACCTAACCCTAACCCTAGTTTTCCCACATGTACCGTATTCCCACATGTACCGTCACAAATATACATGAGTCTATGACATGTACAGTTGAAAAAGCGCAATGGTGTTGAGGTATGTTACATTATGTAAGATGTATAACTGGGGTGATAGGTGCCTAACTGTCCCTACTGATGCCTCGTGCCCTCCGTAGACACCGCCTGCGCTGGAAGACATCGATGGCAGGGAGTCGGGCACTGTCATGCCAAAACCTGGCACTGCCAAATCCTGGCAGGCCTAATCGTTCGAACGCTCTTGCTAATCGTTTGCTAATCGTTCGAACGTTCGACGTGCGTTCCAGACTAGGAGGCGACTGTGACGTCATTCTACTGCGCTGTGTTTACTACCGCAGCAGATTAATGTGTGTATCTTAAACTGCGAAGACAAATCTAATCTTCTTGCACTTACAACCTTGACTGTATAACAACAACCATGACTGTATAACAACAACCATGACTGTATAACAACCAGCTTGACTGTATAACAACAACCATGACTGTATAACAACAACCATGACTGTATAACAACAACCATGACTGTATAACAACAACCATGACTGTATAACAACAACCATGACTGTATAACAACAACCATGACTGTATAACAACAACCATGACTGTATAACAACAACCATGACTGTATAACAACAACCATGACTGTATAACAACAAACTTGACTGTATAACAACAACCATGACTGTATAACAACAAACTTGACTGTATAACAACAACCATGACTGTA
>NC_137675.1:76331259-76458759 GCF_963989245.1 Nansenia antarctica
CATCGTGCTGGAAGAAGGAGTAGATGTCTCAGGAGAAACAGTATAGGGGGGGGGAGTAGGTGTCTCTGGAGACACAGTGCATGGGGGTAGTAGATGTCTCAGGAGGGACAGTGCATGGGGGTAGTAGGTGTCTCAGGAGACACAGTGCATGGGGGTAGTAGATGTCTCAGGAGGGACAGTGCATGGGGGTAGTAGATGTCTCTGGAGACACAGTGCATGGGGGTAGTAGATGTCTCTGGAGACACAATGCATGGGGGTAGTAGATGTCTCAGGAGGGAGAGTGCATGGGGGTAGTCGATGTCTCAGGAGGGAGAGTGCATGGGGGTAGTAGGTGTCTCTGGAGACACAGTGCATGGGGGTAGTAGATGTCTCAGGAGGGACAGTGCAGGGGGGTAGTAGATGTCTCAGGAGACACAGTGCATGGGGGTAGTCGATGTCTCAGGAGGGACAGTGCATGGGGGTAGTAGATGTCTAAGGAGGGAGAGTGCATGGGGGTAGTCGATGTCTCAGGAGGGACAGTGCATGGGGGTAGTAGATGTCTCTGGAGACACAGTGCATGGGGGTAGTAGATGTCTCTGGAGACACAGTGCATGGGGGTAGTCGATGTCTCAGAAGACACAGTGCATGGGGGTAGTAGATGTCTCTGGAGAGACAGGTGTAGCCTGAAGAGATGGGTCTCACCTCTCCTGGTCAGTGAACAGCTTCTGCCCCTGCAGCCAGGCAGCGATCCTCGGGTGATGAGGCAGGTTGTACTGGGAGCAGGACACCTGGAGCTGCCGGATCTGAGACAGGATCTCAAACTCCTGCAAAGAGAGAGAGGGGTGGACAAACAGATAAGAGAGGGATGGATGGATGGAGGGATGGAGAGAGAGAGAGAGAGACGGGAAGGGAGGGGAGGGCTATCATGAGCCCTGTCACCTGTGTAGCGACAGGGCTCAGCTATCCTGAACAAGAAACACCTGGCGATCATTCTCAAGAGAATTCCTTTACTCGAGGAAAATCACCTGATTAACTCCTCTATCAATAACCTGAGGACTAGGTTTTACATAAATCCAAAACCTGCTCACTTCAGAGAGTATTGTATTTACCTCTTGGAGTTGGAAAGTATCATCACTATCGCGGTTACGGCCATATCCTACTTCCATTGACAAATCGTACTTGTCGATAAGTCTGTTACGTGGACAGGCAGTGGAGTGGATTTTGTGTGAGCGCCGCACATTCTGTTACAGAACTAAAGCACGGACAGACACGCTTTGTCTTTGTTGCATCCTACTGCCACCATGTGGTGATCCGATGTACTGTACTGTTCTACTTCTGTAGATATCTTAGATCACGGTAGGTCATTGTCATTGCATTACAAGTACTGAGACAACGAAATGTAGTTTGGTATCTAACCAGATGCAAAAGTAGTGGCAAAGTGCAAAATACATGATATTGTAGACAGTGCATGGTATCACAGTAGGGTAAGGTATTACAATGAGTATACTGTAAATAAATAAATATAATTAGTGAATATGTTACGGTACATGTGGGAAGACGGTACATGTGGGAAAACTAGGGTTAGGGTTAGGTGCTAGGGTGCTAGGGTTAAGGTTAGGGGTAGGGTTAGGGTTAGGGATAGGATTAGGGTTAGACATGCCAGCATGTACCAAGTCGACGTAGCACCTAACCCTAACCCTAGTTTTCCCACATGTACCGTATTCCCACATGTACCGTAACAAATATACATGAGTCTATGACATGTACAGTTGAAAAAGCGCAATGGTGTTGAGGTATGTTACATTATGTAAGATGTATAACTGGGGTGAGAGGTGCCTCACTGTCCCTACTGATGCCTCGTGCCCTCCGTAGACACCGCCTGCGCTGGAAGACATCGATGGCAGGGAGTCGGGCACCAGTGATGTACTGGACGGCTTTCACCACCCATTGCAGGGCCTTCCGGTCAGAGACAGAGCAGACACCATACCACACTGTGATGCAGTTTGTCAGAATGCTCTCGATGGTGCACCGATAGAAGTTGACCAGGATCCGAGGAGACAGATGGGCTTTCTTCAGTCTCCTCAGGAAGAATAGACGCTACTGCGCCTTTTTGACCAGGGAGTTAAGAGTCCAAGAGAGGTCCTCAGAGATGTGGACACCCAGGACCTGGGGAGCTGGAGACACGCTGCACCTCCATCCCATTGATGTAGATGGGGGGGGGTGTCTGCAGCCCCCAGCTTTCCTGTAGTCCACAATGAGCTATAGGAGAGCGTGGTGTGTGAAGCATAAGGTGTCTAGTGCTATCTACTGGCCTCATTCTAGAAATGATTTAGTCATGAAAGCAAAGGGAAATAAGTACAGACCTAATCATGTTCACAGGCTTGATTCAGTGGAGGCAGGTGGAGGTGGAAATTGGAGGACGGGCTCATTGTAATGCATTGAACAGAACAGAATAGAATAGTGTTTGATACCGTTCCTCATCCTGTTCCATCCATTACAATCAACCCGTCCTCCGATTTCTACCTCTACTAAGCCTCTTCTGGCTTTATCACTGTTGGGCCTAGAGTGAATTATGTTTATGTTGCTATAGGCTATATACTGTATATATGAATATAGTTGGTTTTGTACGTGAGGAAAGATAAAGGGTCTCATGTAATCCCCTGAAACCAGTTTACAGGCATCCTCACCTGTGGGGTCAACATGGGCCAACGTCAAACCAGTGGCGGCTGGCCAATAGAGGGCGCTAGGGCGCCGCCCCCACCTTCCAACGCAGCCCCACTTCCTAGTTGCTACTTGTAAAAGATTTGTAAAAATAAACATTGTTTATTCATAAAATGAGGCTGATATTCTGTCGGCGCCTATCAGCATTCATTAAAAATCCTCCAATACAATAAACATTTTATCTGTGTGTGTGTAAAATTCACTGTGAAAATACATAGGGGAGGAGTCCGGGACGCCGGCCGAATGGCAGTCTATGGCAGTCCAAATACTTTTGGCTTACACGTGAGCTGTAGCAGCGCTCCAATTGGCTGTCTCCTATTTCTCGGTCGGGGCGCAAAAAATGCGCCCCGAGCATGCGCAGATTATAGGCTTACCTAGGCTGCAGCCTAGGGCCACTACCACTAGGGGTAGTAAAAATAAAGAAATGCGTGAGACTTGAGAGCCCTGAATATCCGGTTGTTAAGTTAATTTTTTAATTTAATTTGGCCATTTAGCAGACGCTTTTATCCAAAGCGACTTACAATTACGAATTACAGGGACATTCCCCCTGGAGTAACTGAGGGCTAAGTGCCTTACCCAAGGGCACACTAGTAGTGGTGTGGCTTCAGGCGGGATTTGAACTCACAACCTTCCGATCACAAGTCCAACTCACTATCCACTAGACCACCACTACCCCCCGTAGTCTGACGTCAAACGTGACGTTTTGCAATTTCCGGGTCCAAACCAGAAATTCCCCGCACCAGAATACCAGTGTACTACAGCGGTAGAATGACAGTTTAATCGTTTTTTAGACTCGGATCTATTCATACAACAAGGGACACAGCACTTTCCCGTTTTCCCCATATTGTCAGGGTATTTGAGCCTCGGAAAAGCGCTATATAAATATAATTGATTATTATTATTATTGCGGCATTTCGAAGACAGCGCCTCAGCCAACTTTGGACCCGGAAACACGTCGCGACTTAACAACCGATATTCGGACAGACAACAGGAGAGGAGAGCAACAGAGAGACAGACAACAGGAGAGGAGAGCAATAGAGACAGAACTGAGGTGAGCAACAGAGATAGTTCAGGATGATAACAAACAGTTCAGTATGACAGAGACAACTAATAGAAAGACAACTGTATGATTATAGAGTTTACATGTTCAAGGAAATATTGTATGATAATAGAAAGGTACACTTTAATTTAATTAAAGAAGTAACAAAGAACACATTTATTATCACAATTGCATTGTGTTCCATGTCTTTCTCCATTGAATAAATAATGCCTAGTTGAATGGCTAAACAAGACAACTGTCTGGACAGTACTGCTAGAATTATTCACCTTACCGCTGCACAGATAGACAAAGGGTATAAGTCCATTCTGTTAACATTAGGTCTACTCTGCTAACAAAGACTATTCCAGTTGATTTGTCAGTTGTTGTGCATTATACTTTTGTTGTGTTTGCAGTTTGCCCTTTAATAAGTTATATATAAAAATAATTAAGTTATATATATTCTCATGCTAAAATCGACTGTAAATCCAGATTTTAAAGTTGATATTCTTCCCCGTGGAGCATGCCCCCATAACCTGTGCCCCACCCAAAATGTTTATCACCAGCCGCCACTGATATGAGCAATAACATATCGTGGGCAAGCACTACAACCAACTTGTCCGTCTGAAGCTACAATACTGGGATCATTCGTGATTGGGCTACAAACAGTCAAATACTAGGTGAACATGTATGTAAGACACAAATAAACATGGATTTCAAGTGGCATATTTGTAATCATGACGATGTAGTCATGTCTAAGAATGCATTTCACCATGTTAATGTTAATTATTGTTAATACATGTTAATTCCCAGTATAGTGAAAATACCACCGCTCATCCGTGATCAGACTTAGCTGGGGTGCTGCAGCTGAAGAGTATCAAATAGAGTGCAAAAAAGCAGCATCTGCACACTAAAATCTGTGCAAAAAACGATGTTTATTGCAAGCTTTCGGTCCCCAGGCTATCGGACAATGTAAACAAAAGCTGTATGACAAGTTTGTATGACGCAGTTTGACGAGGCTGAAAGCGCACAGGGTTGCCAGATGGGATTGACAATTTACAGCCTAAACTTTCTATAACCTCAAAATCAAGTAGCCCATTCGGCGGTAACCCGCCCCATTTGGCAACCCTGGACGCAACTCTGCAACTCAGGACGCGAAATGCATTTTGGGAAATAGGAGTCGAGCTAGTGTCCATCAAAACCGACTTAAATTTTACCGGAAATAACTGCTCGCCTACTAAATTTCTCGCATACTCAAATCTTGCATACTGTACAGTTCGAACGTACTACATACTCAAAATCTACGTCATATCTAGTATGAGTAGTATGCTAGTACGCTATTCCGAACACAGCCAGTAACTATGGAGGAGAAAATTATGTGGAAATATATATATTTTTTGTATCCATATATAACTGAAATCTCTCCAGAGCAGGACACATTATATCCTAATCCATTATAAATGGGTGGTAGGCTATGCATTGATAGATGTACTGTATGTTCTCTCTTATAAAAGGGATGGATTTGATCATCAGGCTGTAATCTGTCAGAGTACATCCACGCTACGCTAGGAATCTCATTACCAAGCGAAATGGCTGCACTTAGTACAGATTCAAGAGTGCTCACCACCACTACTCAGACAAATCAGTACAAAAAAAATGAGGGAGAATTATATATTTTTTAAATTAAATGTTAAGATACAAGTACCGAACAGCAAGGTAAAAATAAACATGCTTGAAAGCTCCTAAACACTCTGATCAACTTACAAAACGTACATTTTGTTCAGAAGAATGTCTAGGGGTGCCAATAATTGTGGCACACGTGGTTGTGTTAGAAATAATAATGTCTTGATAACAGATGTTTTTTCTTCTTAGAATACATTTATTAATATAGGTAAATATATATACATTAATTATAGGTTGGATGATTCAATTTCTTTTCCAGCGTGACATTAAGCTGATTCACCAAAAGGAACAAGGAACAAGGAGAAAAAGGAACCCATTTTTCTCATCTTTACCAAGAATAATGCCTGGAATAATTGTGGAGGGCACTGTATGTTGAAGTAACAAAATTGACCCTTGACTGCCACCTGCTGGTCTGTACCATAAACATCACACATGGCTCTTTTAAGGCTTTCTGAAAGAACTGAAGGAGAGACTGAGAGGAGAGGCGAGGTGTCTCCCCGTGGCAGGGAGGTTCTCAGGCGTGGCTGGAGAGGGAGGGGGCTGGACCAGAGCTCCCCCTACAGGGCTGGGTCTGGGGCCTGGGGGGGGTATGGAGGGGGTAGCAGGGCTGGGTCTGGGCCCTCTGGGGCCTGGTATGGAGGGGGTAGCAGGGCCTCAGTGTTGTCTCTGTGTGACACATTAGACAAAGGTTTACAAGGGGAAATAAATACAAACCTGGGGGGTATTCCATCAATGTCACTAAAGGAAAATCCAGGCTTATTTTTGATACGTTTTCAAGAGACCCCGATTTTTTGGATATGTGTGACGAGACTTCACGAGAAATCAAAATAAGCCTAGATTTTCCTTTAGTGACATTGATGGAATACCCCCCAGCACTGCAGAGGAGGCTTTGTAGGCAATTGAAGGAATTACTACATAATGCATTGATTCCATGGGAAGACTATAGTAAGAAATAGGCCTATGCCATACAAATATCAAGAGGTATTTACCCGCTCTCTTCATTGTGAAATTCCACTGAAAGACAGTTGGACAAAGTTATATCAGCAAAGCAGATGTTTAGTTATATTATTTAATATTATTTGAGAAGATGGACAGGGTATGACCAGGGTATGATGGGCAGGGTATGACCAGGGTATGATGGATAAGGTATGACAGGGTATGATGGATAAGGTATGACAGGGTTATGACAGGGTATGATGGATAAGGTATGACAGGGTTATGACAGGGTATGATGGACAGTGTATGACAGGGTTATGACAGGGTATGATGGACAGGGTATGACCAGGGTATGATGGATAAGGTATGACAGGGTTATGACAGGGTATGATGGATAAGGTATGACAGGGTTATGACAGGGTATGATGGATAAGGTATGACAGGGTTATGACAGGGTATGATGGACAGTGTATGACAGGGTTATGACAGGGTATGATGGACAGGGTATGACCAGGGTATGATGGATAAGGTATGACAGGGTTATGACAGGGTATGATGGATAAGGTATGACAGGGTTATAACAGGGTATGATGGACAGGGTATGACCAGGGTATGATGGACAAGGTATGACAGGGTTATGACAGGGTTATGACAGGGTATGACCAGGGTATGATGGACAGGGACAGGGTATGACAGGGTATGACCAGGGTATGATGGACAGGGACAGGGTATGACAGGGTATAACCGCATCACCTTGACTTACCTTTCAGTATCTCATGTCCAAAAAACTGCATCGCCCCATCACATTTCCATCCATTCTCCACATTAACGACTGAAAGAGATAAATCCACAGCAATAAATTACTAGCTGGTTCACTCATCACTGCAAATAAATAAATACACACATTTAAAAATAGCCGTTTTTGGACACCCGGCCTCTCCACATGCGTTGCACCTCCTGCTAGCCTAGCTACCTGGCTAACGTTAGCTGAGTGGAACACGTGTTTCTTCAAAGCAAAGTCAGTGGAACATCGGGACAAAATGTGGGGGGGAAAGACAGTTATTTGTCTTACCATCCTCTAAAGTCACCGTGTTGTTTGAACAACGCTGAACAACTCCGAGGAAAGTTGTTGTTCTCAGTCTTCTCAGAGTTAACCGTTTTCCGATTATCCGCTGAACAACTACAAGGAAACTTGCTGTTGTCAGCGTTATCTTGATCCGTTCTCCGATTAAGCATTCCATGCAAGCGGTCCAATGCACGTCGTCCATTCTCCTTTTTAAAATCTTTTAAAGATTTGTCGAGATACCGAGATAGTCGAAAAGACTAAAGACGAAAGACGAAAAGAAGACAAACTCAAATGATTCAGCCACGTCTAATGAGGGCCTTGTTATCCAAAGCGACGTCGTGTCATAAATACGCTGACCTCAAGGACCCCAATTGAAATAAGCCAGTGGCTTTCTTGGGTTTTTATCCTGTTAGTTGACCTTGTATGTAATATGTACTTTCATGTACCTACTTCTGCAAATCTTCTAATAAAGTTTTCAATCAATCAATCAAAACCCTCTAACCTCGGCGTGTTCATTTGTCTTCGCGCCGAAAATGAAAATCAGACACACGGCAACGAAAGTCAGATTTCACTAGACCAGTGGTCCCCAACCTTTTTAGACACCTAAGGCCCACTTAAAAATCTCAAAAGTATTCGCGGCCCACATAGGCATTTTACGCACGCGTACATTTTTTGGGGTGTCATCATTATTCTCTTATTCTTATTGGATATTTCATCATCATACAATCATCATACATACAGTGCAGTAGGCCTAGTAGTATCACACTGATGATGCATTTTTAAAAAAAGGTTTGAAAGAAAAACATACAGTATCATGCATGTCTTTTTTTAATTAAAACGTTTTTGTAAAAGAAACTATTAGAAAAAAAGATTTGGCGGCCCACTTGCAGTACTCTCATGGACCACAAGAGGGCCGCTGCCCATAGGTTGATTTTGGGCATTTTAACATTCATAGTGTAGAGGTGTTCATTCTATTTCATTGTCATTCTAGCGTTGCTTGGCTCTCTAAAGTAAAGCTGAACTGGCCTGATGTTGAGAAGCTATATATATATATATATATGTGACAAGACAGCAGTCTGACCCTTTACCATGCAGTCAGAGGCGCCCCGTCCATAGAGGCAACCAAGGCAATTGCTTGGGGCCACCAAACAAAAAGGGCCTCCAAATTTTTTTCCCCAAAATTTTTTTTTTCACATTTTTTTTTCCACATTTTTTTTTTCTCCAGATGGGAGTGTTACATTAGTTTTCTTACGATGGGATAATAAATACATCTGTTCAATGGGCATTTGCCAAAGTAGCCTACTGTTAATCAGTATTTATCCTGTATAGAATAGAATAGAATAGACTTTATTGTCGTTGTACAGTTGCCTATACAATGAAATTGTAGTGGCTCTTCCGAAGGTGCAAAAAAACAGAAAACATATTCACATATTCACAAACATATACACATATAAGATAAACATTTATGAACATGTCTTATGTCTACTGTTCAGTGTCTACTGTATGGTGTATATGAAGATGTTATGACGTTTTATCATGAAAATAATGAACAGCAAGCTAGATCCAAAACTAGGGCCGGTGGAGGAGGGCAATTGTCACATTGGACATTTATTGAATAGAACAGTCAAACTTGGCGACGTACAAAAATAATCCATAAGCGATCAAAACCAGAAAAATAACAAACAATGCGTATAGAATATGCGTATAATGCGGTCAACAAAAATACATCGCTCCCCTCTCTCTCCACTACCACCATGCAAGGTGCGCAGGTGCTTAAATTACCTTGCAATATCACCCCCCATAACCATATGACTTCTCAATACGGTGATCTAGGCAATAAACAAACAATCAAAGTAAACTCACAATAAACCCATTAGCCTGTTATACTAAATACCCCCTAAATCATATTCATACCTCCTACAACACCTCAGGCCTTTGGGTCGGGTGGTTCATGGAGGCAGACTGAAAGGACACACATTCATTGCCTATTTCATAAATGTTCTCCATATAACGACGTCGATCATTGATCGGCAACGACACTATATAATTGTTTGCCTGACTGGCAATCGGATTTGGGCAGTCTGGGGATTTACACGGCAAATCAAATGAAGAACTACAAATCCCTGATGACAGGGAGATGACGTATGACTGCTCTGATGAATCAACCCCTATTTCATTATTTTCTCTATATAGCGACGTCGATCATTGATCGGCAACGACACTATAATATAGTTTGCCTAACTGGCCATCGGATTTGGGCTCCTAATATCTAAAAAGCACTACGGTTTTCTTATTTTATCGGATTAAAGTAGCGAAGACCAGAAATTCCCATTGACCGCCAGTCAAACTTCTCCCCTTCCGGATACCGCTTGTTAAGTCGTGACGTGTTTCCGGGGCCAAAGTTGGCTGAGGCGCTGTCTTCGAAATGGAGAAATAATAATAACAATAAATTATATTTATATAGCGCTTTTCCGAGGCTCAAATACCCTGACAATATGGAGAAAACGGGAAAGTGCCGTGTCCCTTGTTGTATGAATAGATCAGAGTCTAAAAAACGATTAAACTGTCATTCTACCGCTGTAGTTCACAGGTACTCTGGTGCGGGGAATTTCTGGTTTGACCCCGGAAATGGCTAAACGTCACTTTTGACGTCAGACTTAACAAGCGGATCACCCAAAAAGGGGCGTGATCATTCTGATGACAGGGAGATGACGCGCAATTGCTCTGATGAATTGTAGTTTATTGATAGCTGGCTAGTCTCGCGGTGCCAGCCGTTTCCACTTCCGCTTTGCTCTCGCTCCAAACGTCTGGAGACCTTTATCCATAGAACGGATTCTATGTGCCGCCCAGAGCGAGCGGCAAATCTAGGACACTGATAGGCCGGACCGATGGGAAGCACCGCCCCCCCGTCCTTCTCATTGGTTCAGCGGGGCAGTTTTTTTTTTTTAAGTTAACTATTCATTTGTTACGTATTTATTTGACATCTGGGTACAAAATATAAATAGTTAATACATCATGTAGCCTATATTAAAGCCTTTAAAAATGATTCATGATAAGATCCATCATTTACATGCATTTACATGCATCATTTACATGCTCCATGTTGCATGTAATTTGTATGCTACTTGTGGTCCAGTATGTCGCAATGTGTACTAGGTGTGCTACTGTACCTGTGGTCATGTACTGTTTTTACTGTTTTTATGTAATGTGCTTTGCATGTTTTTATGTGCTTTTATTATGTCAAATGTAATTGTTGTATTGTGGCTGTCTTGGCCAGGGCTCCTTTGTAAAAGAGACGCTAGTCTTTCAGACTGTTTTTTTTACTTACACACACACGAGCGCGCGCATATGCGCGAACTTCGTAAAACCGTATTATATTTTAGTGTCAGGGAAATAAATACATTTAAAAATGTCCACATCGTCACCCGCCTAAGACCTTACCAGGGGCCTCCATAATGTTGTTTGCTTAGGGCCCCCAAAAGTCTAGGGGCTCCACTGCATGCAGTACTGTGTCCGCATTTGGTTTCGGTCGACACCATAGTGTGGGAGACCTCTTCTCGCCACATATTGTAGTGTAAAACCAATGTCCTGTAAATGTGATGGTCGTTTTAAGTGTTAGGCCTCCTTGTCTGATTTGCTGTTGTCCCCCTACATCTCTCTGGTTTCTCACTAGTGTTGTTCCGATACCATTTTTTGATCCCGATCCCGATACCGATACCCGATACCTGACCGTGCAGTACTTGCCGATACCGAGTACCGAAAAAACAAAACAAAAAAACATGTTTTTTGAGCCGCATACTCACCTCGATGTAAAATTATTGCTAACACTTAGTCTGGCACTGCTCAAAACCTTTGTAAAACAGGAAAAAATACCATCGAAAGTCAGTGCAAAACTTGATTCTCTCTCTCTTCAAACTAAAAAACAGGTCAGAAATCTTGGTGTAATTCTAGACTCCGATCTACACATCAACAGCCACATAAATTCGATAACTAAATCAGCCTACTATCACCTGAAAAACATAACAAGAATGAGAGGTTTCATGTCCAAGCAAGACCTTGAAAAACTCATCCATGCATTTGTTTTGAGTAGTCTCGATTATTGTAATGGTCTACTAACAGGCCTATCTAAAGGAGCTGTTCGTAAATTGCAGCTCATCCAAAACGCTGCTGCTAGGGTCCTAACAAAAACACATTACACCAATCCTGAGATCTCTGCACTGGCTACCAGTCTCTCAGAGAATTGAATTCAAAATCCTCCTAATTACATACAAATCACAAAATGGTCTTGGACCAAAATACATATCAGATCTCCTCCCACCCTATATTCCCGCAAGGTCCCTAATATAAGGTCAGCTGAGACTAATCAGCTAATAATTCCAAGAGTAAAAACAAAACACGGTGCAGCAGCTTTCAGTCACACAGCTGCATGCTCCTGGAACAATCTCCCTGAAGAAATCAAACAGGCCCAAACCCTTAAAATATTTAAATCTAAGCTAAAAACCTTCATGTTTTGCACCAGTTATGATTAAACACAAACACTTCTATCAATGTCTTTTTTCCATTAACTATTGTCTTTTTAAATGTTTTATCTATTTACTTCTTATATTTGCTTTTATTCATTGTAATTTTTATTTTCTTATGCTCCTCTTGCTGTATTTTTAAATAATGTATGTAAAGCACTTTGAATTGCCCCTGTTGTATGAAATGTGCTATACAAATAAACTTGCCTTGCCATTCGGCAAAGCTGGTAACGTAGGGAGCCCCTGAACCATTGTTTTACAAGATTCAAAACTTAATACGTACACTAACTATTCTACATTACCTCTGACATTCGAAGACTTGGGCTTCGACACTCACTTCAGTCCTTCACTTCACAGTAATAATGCATATGATATTCAAGATGTTTATATGTAGTGACAACGTAATGACATAACATAATAAGCATGTAGTAAAGTTGTCTGGGAACCTGTTTTTATTGTTGCTTCATATAGAGATTAGTCAAAAATACAGCATCTTTTGTTCAGCCAACATGTCCATCTTTTAATAAAACTTTCCATGACATGTTAAAAATGTCCGTTAGAAGAAACTTGGCCACTGACTCTTTGATACTATGAACAAATCATTTTAAACTCAAAACAGTTGAAATATATAAAAGGACTAAAATGAGACATGCGCTACACGCTAATGGGCTAGTCTCAGTCGGACCACCATAAAACCTGTACAAACCCAGAGAGGATGGAGATGCTAACTTAACAGAAACAGAAAGATAAAGATACTGCAGTTTTATAAAAACAAAACAAACAGAGGTCATCCTCAGATGCTCAGGGAACTGTGCATGTATCGGCCACACCTTTTGCCCCACAAACATGGACACCCTCAGAGTCTAGAATAAAATAGAGTGGAGAGTTGTCTTGCGAGTAAGGAACTGAGTGGAGACTCTTTGTCTGTGTTTGTCTCTGTTCATTCTTCTCTCCTCTTCTCTTTTCTAATCTCCCTCGGTGAGCAAGTCTTCTATGTAAGCGTCCAGTTCATCATCTGTGTTTATGTCAATGTCCTACAGGAGGGAAGGAGAGACATTAGTGTGGTGGGATGTATCTCGGGGGGGGGCGAGGCGGCGTACAGGGATGAGGTAGAGCAACTGAGCAAGCTGTGCAAGGTTAACAACCTGCTACTAAACAAGTCAAAGACCCAGGAATTCATCGTAGACTTCAGGAGGAAAAAGTCCGAGATCCAGCCCCTGCTCATCGACGGAGAGAGCGTGGAGAGAGTCTCAACCCTCCGATTCCTGGGACATCACATGCGGGATGACCTGGCCTGGAAGGACAACACAAAAGGCACCATCAAGAGGGCACAACAGCGGCTATACACCCTGAGATGCCTCAGGAAAGAACACAACAAGCAGGAGATACTGGTGGCCTTCTACCACGGCGCAGTGGAGAGCATCCTCACCTACGGCATCTGCAACTGGTTCCACAGCTGCACAACAGCGGAGAGAAACGCGCTACAGAGAGTCGTGAGAACAGCACAGAAGATCACCGGCGCCCCCCTCCCCTCTCTGGAGGAGCTGTACAACACACGCTGTCTCAGGAGGGCCTCCAAGATCTCCAGGGACCCGACCCACCCTGGGCACGTACACTTTGTCAGGCTGCCCTCGAACAGGAGGTACAGGACCCCGGCCGCTAAGACAAACAGACTGAAGGACTGCTTCTACCACAGGGCCGTCAAGGCCCTGAACACAGAAAAGGCCTAAGTTCTGGGCCCAGGACAGTCCGGACGGATTGTATGGCAGCTAGTGCTGAGGCACAAACATGTACATTTTCAAGCCTGCAAACTGTGACACTTTAAAATAACGTGAAAAAATACTTTTGTGCAATATGACAACCCTAGTTGACTATCTGTGCAGTATAGTACAGTGGATTGTGTACATAGCCTTTATTGATGTAAACCAGCTCCTTACCTTCTTGTGATTTTATGCTTTTATGCTTTTTCTAAAAAAAAAAAAAAAAAAATCCCCTTTCCTAACACCAGGGGAGCCACCCCTCCTAAATTTCGTTGTTTGGTACCTGTACTGTAGCAATGACAAATAAAGTCCATTCCATTCCATTCCATTAGTGTTCAGCGTATGACTGTATATGTGTGTGTGTGTGTGTGTGTGTGTGTGTGTGTGTGTATGTAAGTAAGTCTGAGAGACAGTGTGTGTATAACTACCCCCTGTACTTTCTGTAGCAGAGCTACAATGTTGGTTCGTAGTTTCTGTAGTTTCTCATCGGCCTCCCTCAACTTAGTCTCAGTACTCCACAGCTTTGGCACTGGCATCAGCTCTGCTCTGGTACGAGTTAGCAATGACTGAAGACCCAACTCGTACTGTTGAAAATACTCCTTCTACAGGGACACACAGACAGGATTAGATACAGATACATTATTGCACGCATGCATCTCTTCCATTCGTGATAATCCATCTCTTCTGTTTGCATTCACTTTGCCAAATCAGCTTTGTTTAGCTTCTCCACATGCGTTCCCTCTAACTTCCACTTCTTCAGTATGCTTGCTGTCATCTACCTCGCGAGCGATGGGCAATGATTGTGTGAAGAAATTTGAAGAAACCAAATGAAACTTAAAACTGACCTAGTCGAATTATGAAAACATCCGAGGGATTTTTTCAACCCTTTTTCCATTTGGAACCTCACCTCCATGACACCATGATTTGTCAGATTTTGTCTGCTTTAAGAACCTTGCAGATCAAAGCCCGGAGAGACCAGATTAGATCTCTATAACTGAGGATCACGGTAAGGGTTGTGTGTACAAATCAGCGGTCAGTCTTACCATGGGGAAGGCCACCAGCTCCTCTGCTGTCATACTGTTGACGTCATCTTTTGGGATCCGGAAATCAGTAGGAAAGAAATAACAAAGCAGTGTCCTGGAGACACACCACGCACACACCATCATACAGCAGCAGTTGGAATGGAATGGACTTTATTTGTCATTGCTACAGTACAGGTACCAAACAACGAAATTTAGGAGGGGTGGCTCCCCTGGTGTTTAGGAAAGGAAAAAGAAAACACATTTTAGAAAGAGCATAGATGCATAAAATCACAAGAAGGTAAGGAGCTGGTTTACATCAATAAAGGCTATGTACACAATCCACTGTACTATACTGCACAGATAGTCAACTAGGGTTGTCATATTGCACAAATAAGTATTTTTTCACATTATTTTAAAGTGTCACAGTTTGCAGGCTTGAAAATGTACATGTTTGTGCCTCAGCACTAGCTGCCATACAATCCGTCCGGACTGTCCTGGGCCCAGAACTTAGGCCTTTTCTGTGTTCAGGGCCTTGACGGCCCTGCGGTAGAAGCTGTTCTTCAGTCTGTTTGTCTTAGCGGCCGGGGTCCTGTACCTCCTGTTCGAGGGCAGCTTGACAAAGTGTTCGTGCCCAGGGTGGGTCGGGTCCTTGGAGATCTTGGAGGCCCTCCTGAGACAGCGTGTTTTGTACAGCTCCTCCAGAGAGGGGAGGGGGGCGCCGGTGATCTTCTGTGCTGTTCTCACGACTCTCTGTAGCTCGTTTCTCTCCGCTGTTGTGCAGCTGTGGAACCAGTTGGAGATGCCGAAGGTGAGGATGCTCTCCACTGCGCCGTGGTAGAAGGCCACCAGTATCTCCTGCTTGTTGTGTTGTTTCCTGAGGCATCTCAGGGTGTATAGCCGCTGTTGTGCTAGTTACATCATATCCAAACAATACAGCAATACCAGTGATGACATTGTTAGCTTACCTCATCATGGTGACCAGGCTGTCGGTCACCTCTCGACTGGTTCCTGGTTGGTTGGTGTCAGGTTCCATCCTGCTGTGTGTCAGGGGTCTGAGTGATGGGGGAGGGGGGGCGCATCAACCTCACCTCCTCACTGCCCTTGAACACCCTACAGACACACACAGATGTGTAAGAGAACAGAGAGAATGCATACATATTTATGTATTTATGCCTCTCTCTCTAAGAGTGACCGTACCAGCGATCCTTGGGGGTGGATCTGGGCACGTAGTCAAACTTCACCTTCCAATGAACACTCTGCTTACTGGTCTCTATGGCAACCACTCTGCCGGTGTACCACTCCTTACTCACACGCACCTCCACCAGCAAACCCTTATCTACAGGAGATAATACACATGTACACACATACACAATTTCATTACAGGGACTATGGATGCATTTCAGAGCATAAGCATTTGTGTACATCCCAAGTCCTGTTGTCCCACTGTGTGTTCAACTGTGGAACTCTGTAGACCACCTGGCATCTCTCACCTTTCTGAGCATTCTTCAGATCCTTTGCTGGGTCCTCCCCCTCATCACTATCAGACACCTGAAAGATGCACAACACAATACATGAAAACACAGTACATTTAAAAACGCTCACAACCCAGAATTATACCAGAACCTATCCACTGGACAGTCACTCAGCGTGTCTTGTCAGGAGCTGGTCCTGACCATGTCTGTGTAGAAAACACAGGGATGGAAATAGAAAAGAGACACCAAAATCCAAAGTGAGAAGGAGAGGACCCATTCCATTTAGAGTTGAGACAATTCCATAAAGAGTAGATAGGAAGCCCCGCGGTGGCGTAGCGGTCTAAGCACTAGCCACTAGTGCAAGCTGCCCACCGGGGACTGGGATCGAAGCCAGACCCGGATATGGCCGAGGCACACAGGGAGCGGCATATTGAGCGGCCGCTCCAGAGGGCGGTATAGGACTATTTCCGGACAAGGATCCGTCGCGCAATAGCGCCCCCGGGGTGCCGGAATAACGGTGCTGGGCTCGAGGAGCCAGTCAGCTAGTCTGCCTGGCGATCTCCTCTGGGGCTGCCGGCCACGGGGTCGTGCGGCGGATCCTACGCAATAGGCAGGGGATAATTGGATGCTAGGTTGGGTTCAATTGGATACCAAATTGGGTGAAAAAGGGATAAAATCTGAAAAAAAAAAAAAAAGAGTAGATAGGAGTAGGGCAGGACCCATTCCATTTAGAGTAGAGTTAGGGGAGAAGGACAGGACCCATCACCGACTTGTCATTTCAAGTCAATAAGGAGAGCTGGAGAGAACCCATTCCATATATAGCAGAGTTAGTAGAAGACAGGACCCATTCTACTTAGTAGTTGAGTTAGTTGAGAAGGAGAAGAGCCCTTGGTCTTGGCTGAAGGTGAGGGTTACAGACAGTAGTGAGTACCTTGGTCCTCAGCTGAAGGGTGGGGGGTTTGGTCATGGAGGCTGTAAGGTGTGTGTGTGTGTGTGTGTGTGTGTGTATGTGTGTGTGTACCTTGGCTTTAGCCCCAGGCTGTGGGGTGGGGGTGAGTTTAGGGGTGGAGGAGGGCAATGTTCTGCCAGTCAGGGGCGGTGTCGCAGGGGTCGGCCGGGATGTTGCCATGGTTACACTCTTCTTCTCAGGCTGGGGGAACTTAGTGCTGGCAGGGGGCATGACCACCTACAAGGTCAACAGCAGAGTGGGCCTGATTGCAGCTGCAGTCTTGCTGTTCCACTTCAACGTTGCATGAAGACCTGCACCATGGGGCAGCTGTGGAACTCTAGCCGTCTCTTCATTTGCTATCACTGTTTGAGGACTTGAGAAAGCACCAGCTAGCATACATAGTGGAGTCCACATTCATAATAGAGACTACCCTCCAAGTCACTCTGCTTTAATAGAGGCCTGCTCACTTGTCATGGACTGACGTGCTTTTATATCTCCTTGTCTTTGAAGGACCTCCACTTCTTCTCAGCCAAGGCAGCCTTCTTTTTCTTCTCTCTCTTCTTCTAACACTACTCCATCCTTTTTCCTTTTCATGTGCCCTCATTCATTTACTTCCTCCTTAACGATAGGTCTTTCCATCTTTTGGTCTGTCTATCTGTCTGTCTATACGTGCTAAGCAAGGTTCTTCTTGCCATCACTATAACTCAACTGAAAATGTGATGAATTGACACTGTGAAACAACACAAAACTGAGACTGAATCTGCTGGACAGTTGACTTGACCAGGGTCTTAACAGAGAAAGATGTATGCTCTCAACACACTTGGAAGTCTGAGAAGTAGTTTAGTGTGTGTATATGTATGTGCGTGCATACATACCTCTGTCACCTTGCCCCGTTTGGCTGGAGATGCCTTCTCAACAGCTTTACCACGATTCCCAACTGCCGATGCTATCTTGGATTTCTTGAGCTGTGGTTCCTCTTCCTCACTATCTTCTTCTTCTTCCTCTTCTTCCTCCTCCTCCTCTTCCTCCTCCTCCTCCTCTTCTTCCTCACTCTCTTCCTGCTCTATCACTCTCTTGCGTTGGCTGCTAGCAGGTGTGGTTGGTTTGGCAGGAGAGGATTTGGCTGGAGTCTGCAGAGAGACCATACCATACCATACATACAGAGAGACCTTACTACCATAACTGCTTTCTGGGGATGGGACAGAATAACCGATTATTTGTTCCTGATGGTCAGTCGATTTTTTACATTTTCCCAAATAAACGCAAATTAAACGGACAGAACTAATGTTGGTTCTGAAGCACTATTTTATTTTTAAAATATATATTAATCACGCACAGAAAAGTAATCTCAGCCAGTACGCATGTGCACACACGCCACAGAGAGATCGTTAGTAATTTAGCAGTCGTTATGGTGAACACAGATAAACTAGAGCTTGAAGTTCCTCTAGCTTCCCTTAAATCTCCTTTTTGGGAAAACTACGGTTTCTCGGTTACCTACAATGACGATGGACAAAGACAGGTGGATCGGACCAAAGCTATATGCCGGCATTGTTCAACTGTGATCGGGTATGTAGCTGGCTGTACGTCGAACTTGTTCACTCATTTGAGTCGGCATCACCCGAATGTGAACATCACAGGTACAAGAAAAAACTGAGTGAAGTGGAAACCAGCTGTGGCATTTACGCTACCTATTTAGACCAGGCCACAACAAAGGCCATAGGTGTTTTTATAGCAGCAGACAATACTCTGTTGTCAGAACACAGGTTTTAAACACATGTTGAAAGTGAAAATCAAGTCTTGTTACGTAGTTCCCGCTCGTCCGCATTTCAGCCAGCAAATCATACCAGCCCTTTATAAACAAGCACAAACTACAGTTGACCATGACTTATCCATGGCATCTGCTATCACTCTCACAACCTATGGGTGGACATTTAACTATCTACATATATGTTGTTATGTTTTGTGAATTTTTCAATTTCATGGATCTTACTGTTCACCTAGCCAACACTTTTGGTTGAAGTATAAACCAAATAGTCACAAAAACAAACCCTGACCCAGCAAGCTGATGAATTCCACCACACACTTACCCGTGAGCTGCGGCTGGGTGGAGGGGGCTTGGCAGGGGTCTTGGCAGGTGCTTTGGGGGTGGGTTTTGCAGCTGGGGGTGGGAGCTTTGTTGCAGCTCTGGCTTTAGATAGGTCAGCTTTGGGAGCAGGGGGTGGAGAGGGAGCTGCAGCAGCAGTCCGGACATTAGTGGGTTTGCGGCTGAAGGATGGAGGGAAGTTTTTTTTTTTTTTGAGGACGGCGGGTAAGGGGGGAGAGCGGGGGCGTGTCACTCGCTCTGACGACCTGGTTGCCTAGGAGACCCAGAGAACAGGAGATTGATATATGTATATATTATATTATATTTAGAAAGCAAGAGAGAGAGTATGTACCAGTGTGAGGTACCTGAGAAGAGTTCTCTGTGTTAGGTCTCAAGCTGACATCCAAAGGTAACTTCCGCACATATGCTGAAGACCTGATAGTACTAGTTTTCTGAGGACACGAGGACGGACGGACACACAGACACACACAGACACACACAGACACAGACACACACACCAATTAGGGGGTGCAGATTTACGCCATTCATCAAAAACAGTTTGGGCTCAAGTCTATTTACGTAATCAACAAACATGAGAAAGTTCCCCTCTGAAAAAGGAGTGTGCATGTTTATGTAACTGTGTGTCTACCTGAAGTGCCTGTAGTTTCTCCTGCTGTTGTTTGATCTTATCTGTGAGCTCTTTTTGTTTGTCCTCAGTTGTCTGCTTGTCCTTCTTTAGAACTCCATACGGTACATTCTGCTTTTGCTCAGCCGCATCACACCTAAAACACCAGAACGCACACACACACACACACACACACACAATGATGCCAATAGTTCCATCATATCAGTAGCGCATACACATAGTGTCACCTTCTTAAAATAATGGCTTACATCATATTTCTAAAGTGTTGCAAAAGTCTGAATAAACTGAACCAAATCTAGAATATATGATATTTAGGCAAAAACATAATTTTCCTCAAAAGTGACTTAAGCCATTATTTTAAGAAGGTGACTATATGTAATAGTGGGTGTCTCTCTGTGTACCTATCCTGGGTGCTGTCAGGGTTCATCAGACACACCCATCTGTCTGGATATCGTTTATCCACTGCATCCATTTGGAATGGCAGAGTCCTCCACTTTAAACACTTATCTGTAGGGGATGGAGAGAAGGAGATCAGTGTCTTTGTATATGTGCTGAAAGTTACTGTGTGCGTGAGTGCAACTTACCACACTGTATAGTGAGTGGTATCTCCATGGCACGGCGTCTCTTGTACCTCTGCTCTGAGGAGGGGGTCGAGGACCAGCTGGCAGACAGGTACCCAAACTCATCCCAAAACTTAACAATGCCCTTCTGAGCTACAACACACACACACACACACACACACACACACACACACACACACACACACAACAAAACACAGAAACAATTTGAACCATTCTATAGTGGTTAAGGGGTTGTGTCAGTGTAACTCTGCTGTTGCGTGAGTCTCACCGATGTTGCTATCCTTCCAGTACTGGGCTAAGTGTTCTCCCATGGCTTTCAGAAGATGTCGGTACTCTTTAGCATCTGCAAAGTCCTGCTTGTTGTGAGTGGGCTCCAGAACCAGGTAGGGAACATCCACAACCCCCACCACACCTCCACACGCCCTGACATACATACAGAGAAATACGCATTTATAGTTGATAGTAGAGTTAAGCATTAAGAGTCCACAGTTAGCATACTTCCTCTTCAGTTACATACTGTACGTGTGTGTGTGTGTGTGTGTGACTCACATTCCTCCCTCCAGTTGAGGCCCTGTTTTTTCGTATAGTTTGATGAGGCGAGAGCAGTTATACACAAACATCCCATCCAGGTCCCTCTGCCCGATGTTCACCCCAAAGATAAAACTCAGCTCCTTAGGCTCCTTTAATGCTCTGAGGGGGGTTGAGAAAGAGAAGCGTTGGGAAGAGGGGTGGAGAGAGAGAGAGAGAGAAAGAGAGAGAGAGAGAGAGAAGTAGGGATGTGTACGTTTTATAGTTGTAACTAGCTTAATTTTATTTGTTTATTTATAAGGTAGACTGACTTCTGTAAATAAATAAACCCTTGCATTTAAACAATTGCTTTTATTGTCTTCACGACTGCCAATGGCCCCTGGCCTGAGCTAGATTACTCTTCCTGCTACGACAGGTGAATTTATGATTCACTTGCTTAGTCAAATGTATCGATTATAAGTCCCTTTGGAATAAGGTGTCTGCTAAATGCCAAAAATGTAAATGTAAATGATCGTCTCGACTGACTTCTGTTTGGTCTCCTGGATCTTCCTCTTCATCTCGGCATCTCCACGAAGCATCAAGGCCAACTCCTGGGCTTTCCTCAGCATGGCCTGGGGAAGAGGACCGGGCATGATATTGCAAGTGGGTTGCAAGATATTGCCATGTTTATAGAATTAAGAAAGAACAATAACTTCCATGCAACAATGTGATGGTTCGTTTTGTATGTGTGTGTGTGTGTGTGTGTGTGTGTTCTTACCCGTGCATCTCTGGACAGGTCATCGCCATGTTTGGCCTCCAGAGCTAAACTCTTACTCACCGCCTCGCGAGCCTTCTCGTCAGCTGAAAGACACATACACGCATTCAGCCAAACAGCACAGGTGGTTTAAGTGTGTAGAAAAGGGTTCTGAGAGTTAAAATAGTTATTTAGAATGGAGACTCACCGATCTTAGCAAGGTGGTCAGCCTTCTTCACTTCCTGCTCAGCACGGGTTTTGAAGCGAGTTGACGTGTACTTATACACCCTGATGACACACAGACACAGTTGTTGTATAGACTGTATAGAGTGCACCTGGATTTCTATGAGGTGCACGAAGACCTCTTTGTGAAGTGTGTGTGTGTTACCTAGGTTTATAAAGGCAGCAGGACATTCTCTTGGTCCTGACTTTGTGTCCTTGAATGAAGATCCTCATGCGTGGGTCAATGTACAGAACAGCTGCGTATGCTCGGAATGATCGCCGCTCTGGCTTACTGTGGGGATGGAAGTGATGCTATCACTACACACACATAGTCTTGATCACTACCTTAAGTACAGGTTAGTCATGCACATTTACAGTACAAATGTTTATCCAAAATATATATTTTCCCCCCTCATGTTTATGTCCCCCCCCCCCCCCCCTCATGCTATCATGCACGCATGAAAACACACACACACACACACACACACACACACACACACTAATACTCACACTCCCTCTGCTGGAGTCCCAGCCATCAGAAGATCCTGGTAGTCTGTCTCTACATCCAACTCTGGTTCTCTAGTATCCATCAGCTTCAGATTATAGATGATCACCAGAGTACCTACACACAAATGACTGCTGTTAAAACACACAGCTGCCCCCCAAATGCTTAAAGGACAATCTCCATCTTACTGAGTCCTAACCTCATCGCCTGACAGAGGAGTCACTCATAGGGCTTTCACATCGACAAAGAACTGTTCCGGTTCACGTTCGTGTTCGGGAACCTCCGAACCTTGATGCTGTCTGGCGAACCAGCCCGCGTTCATACCAGTGTAACCAGAACCATCCGCGTCATCAACGATGGGTGATGAAGGGGCAGGATAAACAAAAATGTCACAACTAGATGGCGGCTACTTCACTGGAAATTAGGATAATATCTTCCACTACAGTATCTGAAATAAACACTATTTTCTATGAAACGAAACAAAAGACACTTTCTACACGCGTTCTCTTACTAATCAGCTGCTCCATTACTGGAATAGAAATGGCTTACGAAATTTGCGTTCGCTTGTGTGAGTGTGTGTGTTTGCTGAGCATGTGAGGAAGATAGAGAGAATGATGAAACTTTTGATAATTGTTTTGATCACTAATGATTAGATTTAGATTAGATTCCATTTTGTCTCCTTCCTTCTTGCTGGTCTTTGCAGCCTAGAATATGACACACCTACTGACGACGTGACTGTCCTACGTTTTGGTTCCCGCTTGAGAACCACTATTTTCAGATTCCCGCTGCGAACCAACTTTTCAGTTTCGGTCTGAACGCGGCGGCCGGTTCCAGACTTGGTTTGCAAATGCAAACCGAAACGGTTCTTTGCCGGTGTGAGGGAAGATAACCAGCATTATTGTATAGGCCATACACACTGAATGGAATAGGTATAAACAACAGAAACTAGTGAAATCATGGCCCTATTGGATACACCTCTCCAGTCCTTTCAGATCTACATAAAGTGCCTGGATGCTAGGAGTCCATTTGGGATTCAACAAAAGACATCCTACACTTTATTGCCAGATTAAACCACTACAGCTGACCCCTGACCTCATCCAGCCCCTCCTCTTCATGGAATGTTCTAGACAGGAACAGGCAGGTGAGTGTGTTCTCCTTCTTAGTGAACAAGATGAAGTCCTTCCCAATACGCATGGAGCCCATGTAGAGAAAGAGCCAGCGATTAGCATGGTTCAATGCTGCATTGACTTGTTAGACTAACCCTACCATGAGACATGCTAGTGTCACGGCCAGGCTCATGACCATGACAAAAACGGGAGACACACACACGATCTTAGTAAGTAATGATAAGAAAATGTTTATTGTAAACTAAATGAGGCCTATATAACAATAATAAGATGAGGTGTGGTAGTCAGTAAATCAGTGGTGTAATGTGAGTGTAGTGGAAAGTGGTGAGGTGAGTGTTGCATGGTGTGAAACAAGGAACAAACTAAATATAATAAAGAATAATGGTGCCTAGAAGGGGGCCTCAATACTGAGGCCTGCATAGATCTTTTATGCCCTGGATCCTGGAACCAGGTGGGGCACAATCAGCTGTCCACCAGCTGACCTGCATTCTGCTGATTAGTAACCCTGTCCAGCAGGAGTACTCTCTGCAGACAGGGAAACAGATGTTTATTACAGGCCAGGACACAATATGGGGCCAGGGCCGTCACACCCCCTCCCATAGAAACAGGGTCCCCAAGGGAACACTGAACAACAGGGAAACACACCACAGTAAAATAATATATAAACGAACAAACCCAGATCACCTGTATTCAGGACCAACCACCATTACTCCAACCTCGGCAACAGGTACCTATGAAGCCATAATTAAGAGGAGCAGGAACAGTAGAAGGGTAAAAACAGGAAATTAGTTAACACAAAAACAATTTTAACAAGGGGCCCTGGACAATGCATCTGCCACTACATTGTCCTTCCCTTTTATGTGACGTATGTCCAGAGTATACGATTGTAAAAATAATGACCAGCGAATCAGTCTCTGGTTAGGGCACTTTAAAGAATTGAGAAAGATCAACGGATTGTGATCCGTGAAGACTACCAATGGAGCGAGACCGGACATAATGTACACATCAAAATGATGGAGAGCCCAGACCAAGGCAAGGGCTTCCTTTTCAATCACTGAGTAATTGAGCTGACAAGAGTTGAACTTTTTTGAAAAAAAACTAACAGGTCTGTCAATGCCAAATTCATCGGTCTGTAGAAGCACCGCCCCTGCTCCCACGTGACTGGCATCGACCTGTAACTTGAAGGGTTCATCCATAAGAGGAGCAGCCAACACTGGAGCAGCACAAAGAGCTCTAACATTAACAAAGGCCTGTTGACATTCTGTACTCCAAACATACATTGCGTCACCTCTCAGGAGGTTAGTAAGTGGAGTGACTACCGTTGAAAAATTGCGACAGAAGCTGCGATAATAGCCTACTAGCCCTAAGAAACGCTGCAGCTCTTTCTTAGTGGTAGGTCTGGGGTACTGCTCTATAGCCTGCACCTTAGCCTGGACCAGAGAGACTTTACCATGACCAACCACTCGACCGAGGTACCTCACCGATGCCCTGGCAAACTCACACTTTGCCAGGTTGACGGTGAGGCACGCACCAGCCAAGCGGTCGAACAAGGCACGCACACGCTGAAGATGGGTGGACCACGAGTCAGAATAGATGACGACGTCGTCTAGATATACAGCGCACCCCTCCAAACCACCTACAACCATGTTCATCAGCCGTTGGAATGTGGCTGGAGCATTTCTAAGACCGAAGGGCATGACAGTATACTCATAAAGACCAGAGGGGGTTATAAACGCCGATATTTCACGAGCCCTCTTGGATAAAGGCACCTGCCAAAATCCTTTGAGCAAGTCAAATTTGCTAATAAACTTAGCGGAGGCTACTTGGTCAATACAATCTTCCATCCTGGGAAGAGGATACGAATCTGGCTTTGTCACACTATTCACTTTGCGGAAGTCTGTACAAAACCGCAGTGTGTGATCAGGCTTTGGAACTGTGAGACACGGGGACGCCCAGCTGGACGAGGTAGGCACTGCAATACCAGTCTCAAGCATATACCTGATCTCGGAGTCCACGTGTTTACGTTTGTCAGGACTAACTCTATAAAAACGCTGTCTGATAGGTGAAGCATCCCCTACATCTATATCGTGTTCGATTAAGGGAGTCTGCGTGGGAGTGTCACCAAAAATGGATGGATAATCCTTAACAAGATGCAGCAGTTGGGTACGTTCAACCTCTGTTAAATGCCCCAACGAGCTCCCAAGATCACGAAGGGACTCTGAATTTTTCAATCTTCCAGTCAACAACTCCTGGCCGGGACTGGATAGGCCATCCTCCTCAGGCTCTGCCACCACCTGAGGGGAATCCCCTACTGTACTGGCTACACACGCCGGACGAACAGGAACTGACGCCTGCTCCACAGAATCAGACACACGGTCATAATACGGTTTCAATAAATTAATGTGGCAGAGCTGATTAGGCTTCCTACGCAAAGGTGTAGCAATCAGGTAATTAAGATCAGACACTTGCTTTACTACAGTATGTGGACCAGTAAATTTAGCACAAAAGGGGGAATCAACCATGGGCAAGAGTGCCAGAACCTGATCACCCGGGCTAAACTTCCGTGGCTCAGTTCGGCGGTCATAAAGGCGTTTCATTTTCTTTTGTGCACTAGCTAGTTTTTCTTTTGCCAGCTCACCGGCTTCATAAAGCCTATGCTTAAAGCCGAGTACGTAACTAAGCAAGTTTTTTGGTGGTTCGGACTCTTTCCAATCATCTTGGATAACGGCCAAGGGGCCACGTACTGTGTGTCCGAACACCAGATCATTGGGACTAAAACCCGTACTTTCCTGGCTCACCTCCCTGGCGGCTAACATCATCCAAGGAAGCCCCTCCTCCCAATCTCCGTCCAGCTCAGTACAGTAGGCGCGCAACAAAGATTTCAAAGTTGCATGGAATCGCTCCAATGCGCCCTGGCTCTGCGCATGATAGGCTGACGCCCTGTTGTGCTTAACGCGCAGCTGTTTCAGGACCTGAGCGAACAGATGGGAAGAGAAATTAGAACCCTGGTCAGACTGGATGATTTTTGGTATGCCAAAGATTGAAATGAACTGAGTCAAGGCACGGACTACAGACTTGGTGGTGATATTGCGTAAGGGATAAGCTGCAGGATACCTGGTAGCCTGGCACATAACTGTCAGCAAATACTTAGCCCCAGTACGAGACGGAGGGAGGGGACCTACACAATCAATAATGAGATGGTCAAACGGTTGACTGGTTGCCTGAATCGGACTCAATGGAGCCGGTGTAATGCTCTGATTCGGCTTTCCTGTCAACTGACATGTATGACATGTTTTTACATAGGCTGCCACATCCCTCTTAAGGCGAGGCCAAACGAAGTAACGGAGGATGCGATCATAGGTCTTAGAAACTCCTAGGTGTCCACCCTCATCATGTGACACCTGCAGAACCAAGCTGCGATACTTGGAGGGCACAACAATTTGGTAAATGGGGTCTCCCACAAACTCAACGCCATGGGGAACCCACTTCCTCACCAATACCTCATTGTGAATGAAATAGGCATGGGCGCTGTTCCTCACCCCCCCAGCAGGGAGAGCTCCCTCAAACAGCTCTTTCAGACTTGGATCTGCCCGCTGCTCTCTCACCAGTTCACTGTGAGGGACAGACAGGGGAAAATCAGACAGTGATATCACATGCTCCACATCATCCACCATTTTGTCAGGGTCAGGCGTGGCACGGCTCATGGCACGAGTTACGGCACACGCAGTGAACACCTCAGGAAACTCCCGTTCACTTTCATCAGGCTTGCTTTTAAATACTGGCACAGACGTAACCACCACAGGTGGCGCCACATCTGCCCACACTCGTGCACCAACCAAGCCATTACCCATGATCATGGTCACCCCCTCACAGGGCAACGCTGGGCGCACACCCACAGTCATCTCACCCTGAAACAAATCAGATGAAAGAATTATTCTGTGCAGAGGAACATGCAATACAGCCAAACCCATACCACGAATGGGAATGGAGTCACCTGTGTCAGAGGCATCAGAAAATGGCAAAGCAGAAGCTAAAATAAACGAATCAAATGCCCCAGTATCCCGTAAAATGTTTACTGGGACCTTCTCATCCCCACCGACGAGGGACACCAAACCATCTGTAAGGAATGGCAAGTAAGATTCAAGGTCAGAGGATTGTGGAGACTCAACATGTGTAGAGCGCACCTGGGACAGCGAATCACAGGCTTGGGCAGCAGACTTAACCCGCTGCACCACCGGCGCCGCGCAACCAGCCCCTTTAGCCCCATCCCCATGAGACACTGGAGCCCAAGGCTTACCTCTAGACTTTAAAGCATAGCATTCAGATTTAACATGCCCCTTTTTATGGCAGTGACTGCACACTTTCTCATAACTCCTTGAACTATTCTGATTCTCATAACTCCTTGAACTATTCTGATTCTCATAACTCCTTGAACTATTCTGACCTCTACGACCAAAATCAGTTGCAACTGACTGACCAGCAGGTGGCATATCAAAACCAAAGGTACTCCTCTGAAACCCAGACTCTGGCACATAAGCGCGAGACTCACCAAACATGCGCGGCTCTCCAAACTTACCCCTGCTATGAGTCAATGTAAAATCATCTGCCAACGCAGCAGCTTCAGCAGGAGTAGTCACCTGCTTTTCACTAATATAGGTGGCTATATTCTGGGGAATAGCATTTTTAAATTGCTCCAGTACAATCAGATCACACAAATCATCAAAATCATCTACATCAGACGCCTTGCACCAGCGATTGAAATGCAAAACTAATTCTCTTGTAAACTCAAGATGTGTCTGACTCTTGTTTCTCCTCCAATTCCTAAATTTCTGTCTGTAGGCCTCCGGAACCTGTTCATAAGATTTAAGCACTGCAGACTTCACTTTCTCATAAATCAGAGAATCCTCACGGCTCAGGGACGAATATGCCAACTGTGCTCGACCTGTAAAAACACATTGTAACATGAGGGTGCGTTCAGCATCTGGCCAACCACGAGTGTCAGCGACACGCTCAAACAACGAAAAAAACAAGTCAGGATCCCTTTCATTAAATTTAGGTAAAAGTTTCAAGTTTCCTGCTATATCAAATAAGCCTCTATTTGCTCCCCTGGAAGCAAAAGAACCCCCACTACTTAAGACTTCACTACTGATTTTACCGCCTTCAATCAAATTCAACCTATGTCTCTCTAACTCCACAGTTTGCATTTGGATTTCACATTTCATTTTCTCAAGTGCAAATTCCTGGTCTAATCTCAGTTTGAGCAATTCTTTTTCCTGGTCAAATGTAAAAGGGTGCTTAGCAACAGGCGAAGATGAACCCTTGACAGGCTGTGGCAAAATTGCCATCTCGACCAGTTTCGACTCTAAACATGCCCTAAGCTCATGTTTCTTTTGTTCTACCACCGCTACATCATAATGTTTTGCAACCAATAACAATTGAGCTTTAGTAAAACGGTACAATAAGTCATAGGATGGAGCTGCTATAAACCCCTCTACTCCAGACATTTTTATTTAATTAAATCACAATATTAAGTACAGGACAATGTAGGCCTATGGACCCAAGATGACGTATACACTGACAACTCAGCGCGCATCAGAGGAAATTGACAACCTCGCAACGGAGCATGCCCCTATCTGACTGCCTACCCCAGGACCTGACTGAGTAAGCTCAACCCTAGTCTTCATGCGTTAGCGGGAGGATCTTTAAACACTAACTCGTCAGCCCGGTTAGACCCCCAGCAAGCTGGTCGCCCACCTGACAGCTAAGAATGTGTCCCCGAGACAATTGCTCTAGCCGCCGTACCGCAACACTACAGAAAAACGCTCAGCCAGACTCAAAGGAGAGAGACCGTAAGCCTACCAGGGCAGCCCCGTAGCCTACATGTGCGCAACTGACAGCCAATTGTATACACCCTCTTGCCCCAATAGAAAAAAAAACTATCTAAGCACCATTACAAACAAAACGATCGCGCAGATCAATTAACAATAGGCTATTATATACAAAAATGCGATAAGTGTGTCTCCAAAATGCTTAATATGCCACTCAAGGCTTTCAAAAAAAACACCCGCAGGCGATAATTTTGAACTGGTGGGGAATTGACTACGACACCAGTTTGCAGTTCATTCACCAAAATCTCTGCCTAGGCTACTAACAGAGACACGCGCTTATTAACTTAACAAGGCACCCCCTGTCAATCAAGGCAACAAGCCATGGGAGTCGCACCACAAGTAATGAACCACAATGTTTTAACCATCAATTAAGCAAAAAAGTCAAACGACCGGGTAGAATTCAATAGAAAAAAAACAATATTTTACTTACCAAAAGGTGATCAAAATAATGCTAGAAAAACGAAAACGGACGGAGCCCCCAATTTGTCACGGCCAGGCTCATGACCATGACAAAAACGGGAGACACACACACGATCTTAGTAAGTAATGATAAGAAAATGTTTATTGTAAACTAAATGAGGCCTATATAACAATAATAAGATGAGGTGTGGTAGTCAGTAAATCAGTGGTGTAATGTGAGTGTAGTGGAAAGTGGTGAGGTGAGTGTTGCATGGTGTGAAACAAGGAACAAACTAAATATAATAAAGAATAATGGTGCCTAGAAGGGGGCCTCAATACTGAGGCCTGCATAGATCTTTTATGCCCTGGATCCTGGAACCAGGTGGGGCACAATCAGCTGTCCACCAGCTGACCTGCATTCTGCTGATTAGTAACCCTGTCCAGCAGGAGTACTCTCTGCAGACAGGGAAACAGATGTTTATTACAGGCCAGGACACAATATGGGGCCAGGGCCGTCACACTAGTATAACTTGGACCTCAGTCTCTGTTAGTTAGAGCCCTGTTATTGTAAGTCATTGTATATGAGTGACATCAGTGTAGCACTCACTGGGATCCATTCCTGTCCCATCGTCTAGGAAACTGAGCATGTAGCCTCCACCGAGGTCTTGTCTCTTCTCTGTCAGCCAGGGGAGGTGCAATACAGGTTAGAACATGATGGTAGATGTGTGTTGGAGTCGGAGAGTGTGTGTGTGTGTGTGTGTGTGTGTGTGTGTGTGTGTGTGTATATATATATATATGTGTGTGCATGGCGTACCTGTGTAAATGTCGATCCGGGTTGCATTTGCATCCCTGTAGGATAGATGATCGACAGGTGTATGACCGATCAGGGTAAACATAACCTGACTCTGCTAAGTTTTATTTTAAGTGATTTAGCAGCACATATACATAGTGAGAACAGTGTTGTGTATCGTTAATAAAAGAGTCATTAAACTCAAGGCCTTAGCAATTGACATTATTAGTACCTGGAGTTGTCCACCAGCTCAGCCAGAGCTCCAAATAGAAACTCGTGGGTTGTCCTGGAAACATACAACAACCAGTCAATTCAATTGAACATTTATTTAAGTGGCAAAGAAAGTCTGGGTAGAGGCGGGCAAGTAGTATGAAATGATTATGGGTGGTGGTAAGGGATAGCGGGAGCGACTGATTGTGTACTGTGATGGTTGGCTCTAAATCAGTGGGTAGGACCCAGGGGTCCAGTAGTAAGAAAATGAAGATCAACACTCCTGAATGACTGTTACAAAAATTGTTGCGGAAAATGGCGTCATATGATAAATCACATCTGCACTTTTTCTTAAGCCTGTATATCATCACCTTCTTAAAATAATGGCGTACGTCATATTTTCAAGTTGAGAAAAACTGAACCAAATATAGAATATATGATATTTAGACAAAAACATCATTCTCCTCAAAAGTGACATAAGCCATTATTTTAAGAAGTTGACAATATATTTTTAAGATGTGCTAAGCCTACAACCTTTTCTTACTCCAAAATCTTCCTCATAAAGTAGTAACATCACGCCATCCATCCATCAACAGGCTTCAGTGTACATTGTAATTTACTGTGGAAAGTCATCACACAGCATCTTCCTTAATTTACTACTTAGTCATCCTCATTTGGACTTACATGTCTCCAGGGAGTGACGTTCCAGCACAATAGTAAAGCCAACACTGCTGCAATCATCACCCTTTGACCTCCTCCGCAGAGACCGGTGGGTATTGACCCTCCATCTTCTGCTCGCAGTAGTAGGCCTACTTGTTGCCGAGCGTATTTGGGTTGACAAAGCACCAGAGAAGCCAACACTGTCTAGCTGATACACGTCTGCTACACAGCGGCTGGCTGAGATTCCCAGCACAAATAAGAAGCATTTGGGTTCTCTGTGTGCTCTCTCAATCGAGGTATCTACAAAGCTCAGAGTTTAATTCATCTGCTTGTGATTAAAACAACTTTCTCTTGTGCAGTTTGATAATTATAATTCTCATAATTCTAATTATGCTCTCATAACATCTGACTGATTTGAAGACAAACATTTAGCTGTCTCTCTCAGCATTGACACCTTGAATATCAGCAGCAAGTCTCAACTGATTCCCAGGAGCACTGCTTCCCTCTCCTGCGAACGTGGAGTTGTTTCAACTTTGCGAGGGGCTTCCTCTCCTGTGCATACTGGGGCTTCATTGACATTCCTCTGGGTTCCCCTGTCCTCCCCAAAAAGTCTCATCTGGCCCGTCAGACCTCTTCCTCCCATTACATTTAACATACTCTAGTATTTTCTCTACCTGGCCTCTATGGTGAATCTGAATCCTAATCTTGTTTTGTAAGCCACAGCAGCTATAGAAAGAGAATCTCATGTCTGGCTGTCACATAGCAGTGACCTTGGAACATCAGCACCAAATCATATAACATCCCAGCGGTTCACAGGGGTTTTAAACAGGTGTTGCTCAGTTTTATGTACTCAATCAATGTTCCGTAGCAGTCAACGTCATTCCTCCTGACCCCCCCCCCCCCCCATCCTTCCATTGTCTTCAGACTCAGTGGTGCCCAGAAAGCAGGTTTCATATAGTCATCCATAGTGTCTATTCTAACTTAGCTTTTAAACTGTGTTGGAGCCCCTACGATTCTGGATTACACTGATAAGACAGTGAAGCCCTGGGCTCAGGAGACCACTAGTGAGTGGCTTCATCTCAAAATCCACCAGCATACAAATGGTTCATGTAACATGTTCAGAGCTCTGATACAGAGCTCTGGATACAGTACCACCACACCCCAAAGAGCCATTGCTTTTTGGTCAGGCTGCATTTGTAAATAAGAATTTGTTCTTACATGTTTGCCTGGTTAAATAAAGGTTAAATAAAAAATAAAATAAAAAAACCTGACTGCAGTCATTAGTAAACAGTTATTCCATAGGCCTAGAAAACCTTCAAAACATAAGTCGGCATGTTGGGCAAAGTGAACATTGGTGGCGTGAGAATTGGTCTGGGTGTGATGCATGTGTGGTATGTATTGGGTGTATTTTCCCCAAGATGGTACTTACGAGTTGGTGTGTAGATACTCAAAGGTGAGCTGAGCCCTATTCAGGCTGCTGTAGTTAGAGTAGGCCATTACCACTCACTAAAACTACTACTTCCTGGTCTTCTTTCTGACTTCCTTTCAGTCCAGTGGAGTGGATCTATTCATGAGAACCTACACAATCACAACAGTACACTGGTTTAAAAATGAACAAAAAATAAACGTATCTGGATGGGGGAAAAAACAATGACCTGAAATAAGGTGTGATCATGCAGAGCATAACACATAGAGAGGAAACAACTCAATCATTGATTAACCCCTAATGGTTGACATAGCCTACTCGCTGCAGCCGTGTCTACATCGGGCATTATATTATAGGCTTTTTCTTAAGACTGCTTAGGTCTACTCTCAAACGTCCTCAGCCACAGCACCACGCGCCAGGTGAACCGCTTCACTTTCAAAGCAAGACTCCCAAAAGACAATCCTCTGAAACGGTTCTGTATCATTCCAAAGGGTTCATCTTGACGTCGTTTTATGACTTAAGTATGGATGAGGAAGTAGAAGAAGAAGAGACTGTTCTGTCATACTATGTTCTGTCAACGTTGGCAGGCAGTAACGTCCAGTCAAGTCTTCGATAAAACGGTTGGTACACTGATTACAAAGCTAATAACTAGCTAACTAGCAGTAATATCCCAAAACCCACCTAACATTCTGATTACATAGCTACATCCTCATGTAGCTTACCTAGTCGTAGTAAACACCTGTAAAGGCCCGGTTAGGAAGTATTTATCTACTTTAGCAAACCGTTTAAAACGCCAGCGAGTTCAGATAGAGTTACGGTCAAATGCGCCGATCCCAGCTCGTGAGAGCGCCGGAACGCACACTAGGTGCAACGTCATAAAGTGACCCAAGTCATTTGATTGGACAAGAGGCATTCCATGAGTGGTGATCAGATTTTCAGAGCGTATTTACGAACGCAGCCTCGGTTTTCTCTGTTTTGAAATGATCGCTGGTAGCATTTCCCCGTTGACATCATGGTGTCAAGTAATGTATAAATAAATGTGCTGAATTGATATTGAGATTGAGATTGAGATAACGTTTATTGCCACTATGCATTACACATATAGGAATTTGCTTCGTCACCACAGCAAGTGCGTTTATACTTTTTTTTCACATATCAAAAAACAGGACAACACAACAACAACACAGGACAGACAACAGTGCATTGGATAGTGCGGTATAAAGTAAAGTGCAGTGCAGAGTTTTTTACAGTGAGTCCAGTTCAGTCCTGGGCAGACTTGGGGGTGGGGGGGGGGGAAGCCAGAGTCATTTAACAGCCTGGCGGCTGAGGGGTAGAAGCTGAGCCTGTGGCGGGCCTTCAGTGCCTTAGGCAGCCGCAACCTTCTTCCAGAGGGAAGCAGGGTGAGGAGGCCGTGGCCGGGGTGGAAGGGGTCTGCCATGATCTTCCTTGCCCTCCTCAGAGCCCTGGTGTCATGCAGGGAGTTGAGGGAGGGCAAGGGACAGCCGATCACCCTCTCTGCTGAACGTAGCACCCGCTGCAACTTGGCCTTGTCCTTGGACGTTGCAGCAGGGAACCAGGTGATGATGGAGTGGGTGTGGATGGACTCTATGATGGCCGTGTAGAACTGGACCATCATGGACCTCGGCAGCCTGATGGGAGGGGGCAGGGCTGCTTTCCTTCGGAAGTCCACCACCATCTCCACTGTTTTTAGAGCATTTAGCTCCAGATTGTTTAAACTGCACCAGCTCTGCAGCCCCTCGATCTCACCCCTGTAGGCAGATTCGTCCCCCCCGGAGATGAGGCCCACCAGGGTGGTGTCGTCTGCAAACTTCAGGAGCTTGACCGAGGGGTGGCGGGAGACACAGCTGTTGGTGTAGAGGGAGAATAGTGCTGGAGACAGGACGCAGCCCTGCAGCAGGGATAGCTGGTGCTCCAGGATGTGTGGGAGGATCGTGTTGAAGGCCGAGCTGAAGTCCACGAACAGGATCCTGGATATGCCCTTTTGTGTATTTCATGTATACTTTCCAGTGTGAACAGGTCCGCTCCCAGTCTCTGCCACGGCCTGTCCGGCAGCTTGGTTGGCATAAGTGGCTCTCTGACGTTTGTCCGCTCCTGGATGCATGTTCTACATTTCAGCACCAGTTCATTCAGCTGGCTGCTGAGTCCTGGCCACCATACCGTCTGCTTGGCCCGGTCTCTACACTTTGTCACTCCCAGGTGCCCCTCATGTAGTCTCGCCAGCACGTCATCTCTCATGGCCGCTGGAATGACCAGCCTAGATCCCCTCAACAGCAGTCCATCATGTATGCTCAGCACCGCACGCTCAGCCCAGTAGTGTCTTAACACTCCCTGTAGTCTGCTTTTGTCTGGCCAGCCTTCTTTGCAGTACTCCATCAGCGCAGAGCATGTGCTATCAGCCTTCAACTGCTCACGAAGGTTGTTCAGATACTCTCCACTGACAGGTAAGTTACTGATGATCGCGTCCACATATATGTTTGTGTCCTCTAGGAGACTCGCATCCGCTTGTCCCTGTGCATTAGACAGTGGAGCACGTGATAGGGTATCGGCTGTCATTAAACTTTTGCCCGGAACATGTGTGACTGTGTAGTCATACCTCATGAGCCTCATTCGGAATCTTTGGATCCTCGGCGGTAGCTCATCTAAGGCTTTCCCTCCCAGTAGACTCACCAACGGCTTGTGGTCTGTTTCCAGCTCAAAGAATCTACAGAGGATGAAGCTGCTGAACCTCTCACACGCCCATGTAGATGCCAGCGCCTCTTTCTCCACTTGTGCATATCGCTGTTCCGTTGGTGTCATTGACCTCGACGCATATGCTACAGGTGACCACACAGTGTCGCTCTTCTGCAGTAGTATACAGTGTGAGCACTGGTGTGGAGGAAAGCTCTTTCTTCAAACGATCAAAGGCTCTCTGCTGCTCTGTCCCCCAGTACCAGTGTGTCTTCTTGGACAGCAAGTCCCGCAAGACCTTGTCCTTCTCTGCTAGGTTTGGTATGAATCGTCCTAGCTGATTGACCATGCCCAGAAAGCTACGTAACTCACTGACATTTGTTGGCTCATCCATCCCCTGCACTGCTCTGGTCTTCTCCGGATCTGGTTTCACTCCATCTGATGAAATCACATGACCGAGGAATGTGACTCTGTGGGATGTGAACTCACATTTGTCTGGGTTGAGAGTAGTGTTGTTCCGATACCATTTTTTGATCCCGATACCGATACCGATACCTGACCGTGCAGTACTTGCCGATACCGAGTACCGATCCGATACAACGGCGTTTGAAAAAACAAAACAAAAAAACATGTTTTTTGAGCCGCATACTCACCTCGATGTAAAATTATTGCTAACACTTAGTCTGGCACTGCTCAAAACCTTTGTAAAACAGGAAAAAATACCAACAGAGAGTGAATGCTATAGAACTTTTTTTTATTGTCTACCTGGTATGGTGACAAGAAAATCAACCCCTTATAAAACCTGAAATGTGGCTCTCACAGATGCCAATCAGTGCAATATCCATTTAAGATATAAAACAGTCGTAGTAGTAGTGCAACAGCAAGTGAACATTTACAAACAAAATAACTTTAAGATATAAAACAGTCGTAGTAGTAGTGCAACAGCAAGTAAACAATTACAAACAAAATAACTTTAAGATATAAAACAGTCGTAGTAGTAGTGCAACAGCAAGTGAACATTTACAAACAAAATAACTTTAAGATATAAAACAGTTGTAGTAGTAGTGCAACAGCAAGTAAACATTTACAAACAAAATAAGGCCCATTTGAGACTAACATAAGATGTAGGCCTACCTGAGGGAATAATAATATTTTAGAAGTGCAGCCTGAATTTGGTAAAATAAATAAAAGGATATTTTAAATGTTAGGAAATGTTATCACAAATGTAAACAAACTCCACTTTAAAAAACAAAAACAAAAGAGCTGGAGCAAAATAAAGTGCACTGCACATTAGTGCAGACATGTCACATAGCAGCACTCAGTCCTCCAAATTAAAATCCTTAGGCTTCAAGTTCAAATACATAGGCAGGTTCTTCTTTAAGAAGATGAGCATTTCTACTCTCTCTCCTAGCAGCCTGTTCCTCTTTTCATCCAGTATGTTGGAAGCTGTGCTGAACAGTCTCTCACTATCTACACTAGTAGAGGGAGCACAGAGAAACACTGCAGCAGTAGCAGCCAGGGTGGGGAACCGTTCCTTATTCTTTCCCCAGTACTCAAATGGGCTCTCTAAGCGGTGGATGGTTTTCTCAGCCAGATATGTCTCTATCTGTACCTGTGTAGCTGTGCTGCTGGCCCCGCCTTGTTCCTCATCATGCTCTTGCAGGATTTCCTCATACAGCCCCTTAAAGCAGCTCTTGCTGGTCCTGCTGCTTGTGTGGGGCTCTGCTTCCATCCGTGAGGCCTTGTTGGCTGGCTCTGCTGCCAGTGATCGAGACTCCTCAGTCTTCTCCACCTCTTGGATCAGTGCACTCTTTGCAAGCTTGCTGCTTTCCACACTTGTGAAGTATCTGCAGTAACATAGTAAACAAAATACACGTGTTGAATAAAGTAAATATTTACATTTATATTACTTAACGTTTATACTTAATCAGCACACTATTATACACACCTGTCTTTGTAACGCGGGTCCAAGAGGGTTGCAACAGCATACTGGGGCTCCTCCTCGACGGTCTGGAACCTTTTGTCGACAGCCGCTAGTAGGGTTGCTTTCATTGTTTTTATCCCGCTGTCCTCCTCGGTCTCTCGGGTCAACAGTCGCTTCAGTACCACCACCGTGGGGACGACTTCAGACGCGATGGAGGTGCTAAAGCTGATTTGTTTTGTAATCTCCTCGAATGGAGCCAGGACGATGTTTACTTTTTCAAGTAAAGCCCACTGGTTGGTACTCAGGGTGGCTGGGAGGTCGTAGTCAGCCGTGTAGGCTGAGAGAGATCTCTTCTGCTCCAGCAGACTCTCTGTCATGTAGAAGGTGCTATTCCACCGGGTGGGCACATCTTGTTTCAGCCGTTTGATTGGCATTCCAAGTTCAGTCTGTACAGTTTGCAGACGTGAAGTGGCCAGTGGGGAATGCTTGAAGTGGCCGATGATCTTTCTCCCATTGGCCAGCGCGTCGCACACACTCCGCTGTGACAGTAGGTCTTCCTGCACCACTAGCTGGATCAAGTGGGCAAAGCATCCCATTCTCGAAACACCCAAGTCCCTCATCGCCTTCTTCATGTTGCTGGCGTTATCACAGAGAATGGCGTGGACCTTCAATAATAAGTAATAATACATTATTAAGTAAATATAAACGACAAGTGAAAATAAAAACACAAGAGAAAATACAACATTTTAGAGTAAGACAAGAACAAAGAAGTAGGCTAATGTTACCTTGGACTTTGGGATGTTCCAGTTAAGCAGCATACTCTCAATTGCTTCTGCAATTGCTTCACCAGTGTGGGACCCCTTGAACTCGTTTGCATGCAGCACAACGCTTTCCCGGTTGTATGATTCGGAGTCCACCCAGTGAGCAGTTAAACTAAGCAGGGACAGTGGGGAGACGTCGCTGGTCCAAATATCCGTAGTGAAGCTGATGGCCTGCACCTTTCCTAGCTTATCTGAAACATGCTCAGTCACCTTCTTATTGAGGGCAGGGACGGCCGTCTCCGTGATGTATTTGCGACCTGGTATTTTGTATTTAGGTACAGCGTGAGCCATAAAAAGGCGGAATCCCACATTGTCAACAAAGGAGAGGGGCAGGTCACAGAGCACAATCATTTCAGACATTTTCTCAGTCATCTTTCTTGCCATTTCACTCGTCGCGTCCCACTGGTCCTTTTTATGGAATGAGCTACTCAGCGTTTGTTGTTTTGGTCCATCCGTTCTCTTGCTCGCTGTCGCAGCTGCAGTAGATGACAGAAACTCTTCGTGCTCTTTAATATGTTTTGCCTTTAAATTCTTAATTAAGTTGCTAGTATTGAAACTGGCAGCTTTAGTGCCACCCCTCGACACATTGAGACCGCAAATTGTGCATTTAGCCGTTGTACACACCGGACTATCCACCTTGAAATATCTCCAAACCGCCGACATGTTCTCCTCACTACACCTCTACAGCATGCGTGTTTGTTTTTCCGCGATAGTGAAAGTTTGGTATCGGGTGTTATTATTTGTTAGTACTCGCCGATACCGATACCAGCATTTTTGTGCGTATCGGTGGCCATGCCGATACTAGTATCGGTATCGGAACAACACTAGTCATTACACCTTATCTTCAAATGAGCCTTTCTCCTGGTGGGACAAATCGTGAGCTTAGAATGATAAGGTTCTATCTCCGTTTAGGGTAGTTCAGAGATGTTGAGCATCAAAGTTTTTACATTCCATTATGTTTTGTGAGATGGAACCTTTGTTTTTGATTAATTACTAACTCAAAAATGTCAACATTTTAAAAATAACACCACACAGGCATTAATAAACACCTAATGGATCAGATTATGTAAAAAAACTCAATTTTGACAAAAATGGAGATAGAACCTTATAATTCTAACGTCACGTATTGTTAATCACTCATACTGTATGTGGGCTCATTCATAAAAGGAATAAGGTTATATATCCCAGATAATATCCCACCTGTTTTCTCAAAGACAAAAAGCATCCCCTTGCTAGTCCTCCCGGACCCCTCTCCCTGGATTACACCCTCGTAGTTCTGGACTGGTCAGTACACGCACATTGAACAACAGCCTCCGCATTTACATATCTACACCACATTAGTTTTTGCACGCTAGACACTCGCGCCCAGACACATACTGTAGCTGTCCAATACACACCTCACTTACATTTCGTCTCAGGCACCCACACACTCCCCCCACGTAGGCCCTGTTAGTGTAGGTTTGTTATTTTGTCTGTCTTTATTAAATACATTTTTTAATATTGTCACCCTTGTCTCTGTGTCCGTCTGTTCTGGGGTTCTGCCACATTTGACCGCTTGGTTCAGGCCTAACACTTGCTTTTTCTTCATGTGCTTTATGCCAATAACATACTCCATTGGGATACGTGTGTTTCTGGTCATAGGTTCTGGTTGGTGTAGTTGTAGCTTATAATATTTAGTGTAGGTAGGGGCCCGAACAATGACTCAAGCCCAGGGGCCCCCACCCCCCTAAGTCCAGCCCTGAGGACAGCCTAAAGGTTATCCTAAAGTAAGGTGACTTTATTTCAGATTGTGTGAAGTTAGGAAGCTGTAATACGATACGGCCCCTGGTCAACATCCACGATGTCCCACGCCCGGCTGCGTCCTAACTATTCCCACCGTAGTTGGGGTAGTTATGCAGTCGTGTCTAATCAGGGTCACCAGGAAACATTTGACTCACATTTAGAGATGTTCAGCGATACCGGGGTTGTAGGACGTCTGATCACTCCAGAAACAAAAGCTAATTCCAACAAGCTACGTACACATGTACAACAGTAACTATGCGCTTGAATCAAAACAAGACGCGATGAACACGTTGTCGCCCGTTTCTCAAGTAAATGTATCTTTGTAAATGAGGACCGCCAAAATAAGACCGCCAAAGTTAAACTTTATTTAGCTTTTAAATATGATAAATGGGAATCAAGAAACCACAAACAATATGCAAATTATATTAATAATTGTTGTTGTTTATTTATTTTTACAAATAAGATATTGGTATATCATCACCCTATCTTTTTTATTGAGTTAGATGTTTGAAGTACTCACCATGATATCTACAACATAGTCAAACAGCTCATAAATTATTTTACAAAAAGTGACGGAGATAACTTTACATTTCTGATTAATATAATAGAAAACATAAAACTGATTATCTGATAAAAGTGTTAATTTACAAACCCAATGGGTCACCCAATGAGTGCTAATCTTGTAGCTGTGCAGAGTAGATTCAGTCAGAGATGAGATGGCAACAAATGACGATGACAGGATCACAAAGTGACATAACATCTCGTTTAAAAAGCACATCAATTGAATCAGATAGGTCAAGCAAATTCCACACAGAATGGACTCAGAAAGTGTTTACGTGAAGGATTGTAAGATCCACCAACCTCCACTGGAAAGCTCCCCATTACCCCCCATAGTTAGTGAATGTTAGGGTGCAATAGTAGAAAATCCAAGGTTAATCCCCTTAGATCAGTAGTTCCCAAACATTTTTATTTTGTATCAAGACAAACATGGTCTTTGTATTGCTGTACTCTATATTGCAGTGTTTTGGGGTTTGTATCCAACCAATGAGTGCATTTTTAGGTGATTAGAATTATTATGTGTTACATAATTGCATTATTATGTGTTGCATCCTGCAATCAAGTTGTTGGGGTCACAGGAAATTATTGATGTTAATTTGGAGTCACAAGACAAAAAGGTTTAGGAAAACCTTGCTTTAGAGACAATCCCTTCCAATGTTATTCAAGAAGGACGCGAGGAGGGAGGATGCAAGGAATAGAAGAAAGGCTATTCAGACACAACCTGCGTCTGAGACCGGCAGACTACGTCACGGTCTCCCTACGTCACAGCCTCCCTACATCACAGCCTCCTACGCCCATTGAGAGCTTCAGAGTTCACTACCAGCGGGGTGAAAGAGTTCTGCTGTGTGAGATGAAAGTCAGTCTTGCTATTTATAGCATGGTAATTAGACAGGGGCTTATTCAGTCACAGTCTTCAGATATTGCCTTATCACTTTTTTTTCTTTTTGTCATAGAATCTTACTCAACCAGTTTGGTTCAGTGCTGAGATGTGAAACAATGTCAAAAGTGTAGTATTCATTTGATAGGCCTCTTTGCCGGGATAAGCTAAATAAAGCAACCAAGGATACCTATAAATAACTATCTTTCTGTGGTGCCATTCTATCTTACCAGAAGCATTACCTGCATGTCAAACCGATAGTTGAGAAAGAAAAAAAACACAGTAAAAAAACTGGAGCGATTCAGAATGAATTAATCTTAATCCAAGTTAGGTAGAACCTTCAGTATGCATTATTAACAAGAGCCATCTGTAGACATACATATAAAACAATGTTAAAAACAACAGCTAAAAATAGAATCACTTGCACAGTATCCACTCTTGGCATTAACAATGAAATGCAACTCCCCATAGACGACTACAACACACACATCATCATCCTCATCCTCATCATCATCATCATCCTCATCATCAAAACTGAGATAGTCTTTAAAGGTTTGTCAGTGTTCCTTCATACAGTAGGGCGTGGAATGCCATCCAGCTAGTCAGGGCAGCCACTCCCCTCTCCCTCTCCCGCACTTGATCAGTATCGCCATGACGCCGGGGCTGACACCGTGGGGAACATAGTGATCCTGGTAAGAACATTCACACCCACTTCTCAGGTAGCAGAGGAGGTGGCGGTACGACTGACTGATTGTGTGTATGTGTGTGTGTGTGTGTGTGTGTATATTAACAACAATCTCAATATTAAACTCCAATGCTTTTTTTGATGCCATGTTTCTGCTGATGGTTTGCTGTGTGAAGTCCTCCAGGAATGTTGTGTTAAATCCTCCAAAGGCAAGAGTTCACTCCCCAAATAAATAAAGGCAGTTCAGTTGAAAGAGTTTTAAAATATACAGTAGCTCTAAAGATCTTATGTCTTCAGATGCTGTCTTTATAAAGTGCCATCGTCATACCGTATGTTATCATCCATCAAACCACTCGGCAGACATAGGTTTGTCCATCTTGGAACAGGATTTAATCATGAAAAAAAAGAAAAAAAGACTGAACCAAAAATCCCTTAAATCCAGTCCTGGCTTGCTTGAATTTCAGTCACTCCTCCACACCATAGAGGGCGCTACTTTGTTTAGCCTAACGTCCAAGACTGGACGTTGTGCCCAATGGTTTCTTCCGACCTCTTGGACACTGCCGGAGAACAAAGTCATAGTTGGCCAAGGTGGACATGGCATAAAAGACGTTTGCCTTGTCTGGAATGACCAACTCTGGAAAATAAAGAAGATACGTTAGAAATGAGACAATAGGATATCATATTATTATATTATATTATTATATTATATTCATTGCTCAGGCCACCGCAATCATACCAGGAAGATACTGCTACCTTCAAACCACATTGTTGTCAAACCACTATGAAAACAGTATTCCTTTTCCATTACTTCCACTGTCCCACATGCATTTCCATGTACTGTTTACTGCTGTATCTTGTGCATATGATAATACTAAAAACCTGTATAACAACAACCATGACTGTATAACAGCAACCATGACTGTATAACAACAATCATGACTGTATAACAACAACAACCATGACTGTATAACAACAACCATGACTGTATAACAACAATCATGACTGTATAACAACAACCATGACTGTATCACAACAACCATGACTGTATAACAACAACCATGACTGTATAACAACAACATTGACTGTATAACAACAACCATGACTGTATAACAACAACCATGACTGTATAACAACAACCATGACTGTATAACAACAACCATGACTGTATAACAACAACAACCATGACTGTATAACAACAACCATGACTGTATAACAACAACCATGACTGTATAACAACAACCATGACTGTATAACAACAACATTGACTGTATAACAACAACCATGACTGTATAACAACAACCATGACTGTATAACAACAACCATGACTGTATAACAACAACCATGACTGTATAACAACAACCATGACTGTATAACAACAACAACCATGACTGTATAACAACAACCATGACTGTATAACAACAAGCATGACTGTATAACAACAACCATGACTGTATAACAACAACCATGACTGTATAACAACAACCGTGACTGTATAACAACAACCATGACTGTATAACAACAAACTTGACTGTATCACAACAACCATGACTGTATAACAACAATCATGACTGTATAACAACAACCGTGACTGTATAACAACAACAACCATGACTGTATAACAACAACCATGACTGTATAACAACAACCATGACTGTATAACAACCATTACTGTATAACAACAACCATGACTGTATAACAACAAACTTGACTGTATAACAACAACCATGACTGTATAACAACAACCATGACTGTATAACAACAACCATGACTGTATAACAACAACCATGACTATATAACAACAACAACCATGACTGTATAACAACAACAACCATGACTGTATAACAACAACCATGACTGTATAACAACAACAACCATGACTGTATAACAACAACCATGACTGTATAACAACAACAACCATGACTGTATAAAAACAAGCTTGACTGTATAACAACAACCATGACTGTATAACAACAACCTTGCAGTGCTCACCTCTCTCCTGGGAGATGACCTGAGTGAGGGTGAAGTCCTGGCTGCTCATCAGCTCCAGGTTGTGCTTGTCCAGGGCTCTCTGGATCACGTTGGCTGTTTTGTCCTGACTGGTCAGCTGAGGAGGACACACAACACCAGAGTCAGAGGAGCCATTCAACAGGCAGGAGAACTATGAGGAAGTGAATGACTTGGCCGGCTGAAGGCCAACCATGGTACTACTACTGCATGTGGTAGTGGTGGCCTAGGAGAGAGTGAGTTGGACTGGTGATCAGGATTTGGTTGCACCAATTTGGCGTAAGTCATTACTAAATGCAGGCATTTAGTAGTTACTGAACCCCTAGTTGTTACTAGATAGTTTCAAACTAGTTGTTTACTAATTTCGGTAGCTACGAGTTAGTTATAACTTACACCACCTTAGGGGTATGTATAAATAGTTAGTAGTTACTAAGGTCTACATCATAACTAGTGTGGTTGGTGCAACCCATTCAAGTTTAGTAGTGACTAAATCTTGATTTAGTAATACTTACGCCGAAAAATAAAATTTCAGAATACATTTTTCATGGGCTGAGGAAATACCTAGGTCTCAGATTAAGTCTAGCCCCACCCATTTACATTTACCTTTTTGGCATTTAGCAGACGCCTTATTCCAAAGCGACTTACAATCAATACATTTGACTAAGCAAGTGAATCATCAATCCACCAGTCATAGCAGGAAAAGTAATTTAGCTCAGGCCAGTGGCCATTGGCAGTCGTTGTGCCCCTACACCCACCCGCAAGGCCATGTATGTTAGTGTCCTGTAACTTTAGGCTCACCAGAATGCTCTTGTACATGTTTCCATTGTTGCTGCCACACTCCACGCTGACCCTGACGATGCAGGAGTCAGCCACCTGTCTGTTGTACAGGGGGAGGGACGTCATGGACACAGAGCGCTTGTGGATCGGGGGGGGTTTGGGCCGGGTGGCCACGGAGGGGGTCGGGGTGGAGAGGTCCGAGGCGGACAGTTCTGGCTGAGAGCTGGAGGAAGTGCTGGACGAAGCGGGGGAGTCCGAGGAAGAGGAGGGGAAGGCCTCGGCTACGTTCTGGCAGGAGCTGGATAAAGTCTGGCGTAGGGGGGAGAGAGAGAAAGAGAGGGCAGGGAGAGAGAGAGGGGGAGGGACAGAGAGAGAATATCGATGAGTGCTATTGGAAACTATCCCACTTTGTCATTTATCTGCTTGCCTGCCAGCCTGCCTGTCTGCCTGTCTGTCTGCCTGTCTGTTTGCCTGCCTGCCTGTCTGTCTGTCTGTCTGTCTGTTTGGAAAAGTTAGGATATTTATAGCATAGCATAGAGTACAGCACAGTGTTTTATTGTATAGTATAGTAGTATAGTATAGTAGATAGTGTACATAGCCTTTATTAATGTAAACCAGCTCTTTTCCCTTTTTTATTTTACCCTTGGCCCTCTTGTTTTTAGTCTTTTTCTAAGCACCAGGGGAGCCCCCCCTCCTAAATTTCGTTGTATGGTACCTGTACTGTATTAATGACAATAAAGACCATTCATTCATTCATTCATTCATTCATTCATTGTCTGTCTGTCTGTCTGTCTGTCTGTTTGCCTGCCTGCCTGCCTGCCTGCCTGCCTGCCTGCCTGCCTGCCTGTCTGCCTGTCTGCCTGTCTGTCTGCCTGTCTGCCTGCCTGTCTGCCTGTCTGTCTGTCTGCCTGTCTGTCTGCCTGCCTGCCTGTCTGCCTGCCTGTCTGCCTGTCTGCCTGTCTGCCTGTCTGCCTGTCTGTCTCTCTGTCTGCCTGCCTGCCTGTCTGCAACACCACTGGGTAAAACTGCTGTATTGGGCCATGCATCACCAGAGAGGCATGCACTAAACAAACACCACTCCTGCACCACTCCTGCTTCACTTGGTCAACTGACATTCCTCTTCTCAAGGACATGAGTTTCGATCGGACGTCAACATAGATCAGGATGGTAATACTTGCTTGCTGCAGAGTTCATTTTAATAGCTAATAGGATGTGCTGAGGCCTGAGGGTAAACTGTAACTACAGGATGTTTTTCAGAACACTGTGATCTGTGATCCTCAACAGATCATTGACTGAATCAGACAGAGTGTGTGTGTTTATTAGAGGGGGGGCTGTCTGTGTGTGTGCGAGAGAAAGGGAGGGAGATTGTGTATGTGAGAGTGAGAAAAAGAGAGTGAGAGAGGGAGGGAGAGTGTGTGTGAGATGAGAGGTCATGTTTAAAGAAATAGTATGTGTGTGTGGGTGTGGGTGTGTGTGTGTGTGTGTGTGTGTGTGTGTGTGTCTGTACCTGCAGTCTGAGTGAGGGGGAGGAGTGAGAGATGGACAGGTCTTCTGTCTCTGATCCACTGGACCCTGAGGAGGACACACTGATCTGGTCTGCATGGGTCTTTCTGCTTCCCTCGCTCACGGTCAGGAGTCTGGACACACACACCACACACACACACACGGACAGAAGGACAGACGGTTAAAATGTGCCTACATAGACCAAATACTGTATCGTCAATATCAAAATCTTCAAAAGGCTGGATTTTGAACGTGGACTATGTATTCAATATGTTATGATTTGACTAAAGTAATATATCATAAAAACATACCAAAAGTGTGTATCTGTGTGTATGTGTGTGTGTGTGTGTGTGTGTATATATATATATATCAGCAAAGCCAATATATCTGTGTGTCTAACAGCAAAGCCCGGAGGATCATCAAAGATCCCAGCCACCCCAACCACAGTCTGTTAGAGTTGATGTCGTCCAAGAGACCAAGCCTCTTCGGCTCTTCGGGGCCAAAACCCAGAGGCTAACCAACAGCTACTTCCCCAGGCCGATCAGGCTCATAAACAAGCCTTCTGAGGCCAAGTGACTATTTATCCCCAAGCACACCCCACCTACACAGACTACCAACCCTTAAGCACACAGTCACTTTATTCAATGCTACCTCTACCATCCATGCTACCTCTACCATCCATTGCCACCGAGTGCAATACTTATGCTATTTCTATTATTTGTCTCTTGTCCTATTTGTCTCTTACAACTATGGTCACTTGTCTTATTCGTCCCACTCTCGTATAACTATTACCACTTTATTTATCTTGCCTTATCTGCATTATTTGTTTCGTTTTTTTATAACTACTGCCACTTTATTTCTCGTCGCTGCAATGTTGAGGAACTGAAGCCTAAGAATTTTACTCTCTTAGACTAATGGGATGTAACAATAAACCTGAAACCTGAAACTATACTAGTACTCACGAGGAGAGTTTCTTGCTGAGCGTGCGGTGGCACCAAGGAGTCGTCAGGGAGCACAGGTCCACCGGAGGCTCCAGCCCTTGGGACAGTTCATAGCTGTGACATAACACATTAACATACAGTTATAACCAGGTTCTATAGTACTATGTAGTTTACTACAGTGTTATAACCAGCTTCTATAGTACTGTATGTACTTTACTTAATTTTTTATCCAAAGCGACTTACAATTAGAGAATATTCAGTCTCCCTGGAGTAACTTAGTAAGTAAGTAACTTCATGACCTTCTGATCACCAGTCAAACTCACTATCCCCTAGGCCTCCACTACAGTGTCTACTAGTCTAAACAAATGTTGTTAACAGCAGATGATCGCATGTTAGTACTTCAGGCCAGAAGACACGTGAACGCTTCTAAACACACAGGAGATCTGAGGCTTAATGTTTTAACTCTCAACAGAGTGTCCTTTATTCATTACTGGAATGAACTCTTTGTACCATTGACGACGGAACACTTTACATCAAACAGCAAAAGAGGCCCTTCAGGTTATGCTCCCTGCGTGTGTACACAAGGGTTTATTGGCAGACCAGGGCCACCATTTTAAGACATGATGATTGCACCCCTCAGTGACACTCTCTCCTCATTGCTTTACCCATAAAGCCACTCAGGGGAAAGGCTCATTTTGACATTTACATGTTTGGCTTTTAGCAGACGCCTTATTCCAAAGTGACTTACAATCAATGCTTGACTAAGTAAGTGAATCGTCTATCCACTAGTCATAGCAGGAAAAGTACTCTATGCTCAGGCCAGGGGCCATTGGCAGTCATCGTGCTGGAAGAAGGAGTAGATGTCTCAGGAGAAACAGTATAGGGGGGGGGAGTAGGTGTCTCTGGAGACACAGTGCATGGGGGTAGTAGATGTCTCTGGAGACACAGTGCATGGGGGTAGTAGATGTCTCAGGACGGAGAGTGCATGGGGGTAGTAGATGTCTCAGGAGGGACAGTGCATGGGGGTAGTAGATGTCTCAGGAGGGACAGTGCATGGGGGTAGTAGGTGTCTCTGGAGACACAGTGCATGGGGGTAGTAGATGTCTCAGGAGACACAGTGCATGGGGGTAGTAGATGTCTCTGGAGACACAGTGCATGGGGGTAGTCGATGTCTCAGAAGAGACAGTGCATGGGGGTAGTAGATGTCTCTGGAGAGACAGGTGTAGCCTGAAGAGATGGGTCTCACCTCTCCTGGTCAGTGAACAGCTTCTGCCCCTGCAGCCAGGCAGCGATCCTCGGGTGATGAGGCAGGTTGTACTGGGAGCAGGACACCTGGAGCTGCCGGATCTGAGACAGGATCTCAAACTCCTGCAAAGAGAGAGAGGGGTGGACAAACAGATAAGAGAGGGATGGATGGATGGAGGGATGGAGAGAGAGAGAGAGAGACGGGAAGGGAGGGCTATCATGAGCCCTGTCACCTGTGTAGCGACAGGGCTCAGCTATCCTGAACAAGAAACACCTGGCGATACTGCTCGACCAGTCATATTGTCATAAAGCCTCCTTAAAGAGGGAGAGTCGTTGGAGAGCAGAGCAAACATCCTACAGCACAAAGGTGTGTCTCTCTCTGTCTCTCTCTCTCTCTCTCTCTCTCTCTCTCTCTCTCTCTCTCTCTCTCTCTCTCTCTCTCTCTCTCTCTCTCTCTCTCTCTCTCTCTCTCTCTCTCTCTCTCTCTCTCTCTCTCTCTCTCTCTCTCTCTCTCTCTCGGCATGTCTGCAAAAACAAAGGATGTCATATTGGATGACGTACTACAGTATAGTACAGTATAGCCAACTCTGTGTACTCAGTCAACACTAGCTAGCACACCCTGCCACTCAAGAGGCCAGGAGAGGCATGAGGAGATAGCACAGGTAGAATAGTTCTTGGGAACTACCTCTGTGCTTTTTTGCTCCCTTCTACGATTTTAAGTAAGAACACGTTCACTGAAGGGTGAGAGATGGAAGAAAAGAAAACAGGAAGAAAAAAAAAGGAACAACTTACCCTTCTCCTCTTTTCAAAGTTTATGAGGTCCCCCTGTCAAGAAAATAGAACAGCGTTCCATTGATTCATGTCTGTGTTATACTGTCAATATCAAACACAGAGTTGACATTCACTTGAATGTAAACGTGGATTAAACTCCTCCTATGTAAAGTGGCTCTCAATACTGGTGCTGGACATCAAAGTGGCACCAGGAATGCCATTGGCTCTACAGTCCGGTCCATAGAATGAATGAATTAAGAGTTTAACTTTATTCATTCTGAATTCTGATTCTATAGTCTTCTCAGTCATGTGACCTGTAGGGTCAGTATGTGACAGTGCTTACATCCACAGTGTCTATGAGAGCCGTGTCCAGCATGGTGAGGACAGTCAGGTAGGTGCCCAGGTAGGGGACCACCCCACTGGAGATGCTCTGGAAGCACAGAGACAGAGACAGAAGAGAAGAAGAGAATGTCAGCAGGGGATTCTAATTAGAATAATAGAATATTGTACAATCTAGAAGGGACTTGATGGGGGGGTGGGGGGGTCAGTGACAGTAAAGCACTTTGTTTAGAGCTGCATACCCCACCTGTTTAGAGCTGCATACCGTTGCCCTTAGCAACTCCCCCTCCCCACTGCCTTTCTCTATTTGCCACGTCAAGGTGTTTGTGTACCAATATGTTTTTATTTATGGTATGTGATTTATTAATGTGTTTGGGTTAAACTTAGACTAGAGAACCTTGGATGTTTGCAAACTTAGAATGGTGTACAACCTATGATATAGCATTACAACCTATGATGGAGCATGTGCATAGGATACACAAACAGCCTGTCCTGATCTATTATTACGGCCCTCTGCTAGGCTAGTCATCTGTGGCCATTTGAAACTTGTCAGAAACGTCTGTGGCTAAAGATAGGGTTGTCCTCTCTTTCCACATCAGGGGATTCACTGTAAGCCGTGTGTGGTTTTGCAGCTGAAGGGGAGGGGGTGGGTGGAGGGGACTTCTCAAGAAAGAGAAACTACCAGTGAGAAATACTGAGTGGACAATAAAACGCTTGCTCCTTCCCTTTTCCTCCTAAGATACAGGATTATAATAAACCTATTTGTTTTTGCTCTCAGAATAACAGGGCTCTTTCTAACACTTCTGCATTCATTCGCTCCAGTACCTTTGTGTATTGAAGGACACACTTTGAAGGCTACACTCGATGGCTGACCTCAAACTCATTGAGCAACAGTGGATCCCAATATACATCGCTTACCATCTGCCTGGCAAGAGCACAGCGCTTGGATATCTTGGGAGAAATGTCATCCATGGCTGGTTGGCTCCCATCCTGCAAAAGGGGTCAGAATAGATAGGAGCTATATTCAGTTTATGGCCACATGTTCCATTGTCGACCTATCCATCTGCAATGCATTATGCAATCATGTTTTATTGCCTATAATTCTTCATTGCTCGGTGTGCAGGAGCGGGTCAGTTAACCACAACTGATACTGCTGAAATGTTGTTTTAGATGCAATACTTTATACAAGCTGCATTGCACCGTCTCTGGTAAATCAGTATTCATCATCTAATTAAATAAACACAGTACCAACTATGATTGTTCTTCGTACAGATAAGAGAAGATTACAATGTTGAATTTATTCATTATCCAAGCAAAAAGGAGCGATTGAGTACGGTTGGAACAATAGCGCTATTGTTGCTAACGGAGTCTAGCGATAAGGACACACTGGCATCAAAAGTGTGAATACGTGAAAAGCAGTTTACACCTTTATAAAAAGGGTTTCTTTATACAGGGAACGCCTGTGGCTGATTCACTGGGAGACTGAATAGAGTCTGTCGGGTGGACCAACACCAACACAATGAGCAGAAATAAAGGTGTGAGATGCAAAAAGTCGTTTCCATAGAAACCCATGGGAAAATCAAGTACTTTGTGCAGTATTGACAATGTTAGCAAGGTCGCTTGGATATTCTACAACATACGTAAGTGTAGAAGTGGTGACTAACTAACTGAAGAGGCCTTTCACTGGAGTCAGACCTAAAGCACCCATGACGCAAACACCTGAGGCTGGCTAAGAAATGGAACATCCTCTCTGTGTATTTAGGAACAATGTTGTACCGTTAACACACTGTTAGGTCACTTCACTAAACATTTACTCGACGGACGGACGGACAGTTTTCAATCAGTAGTCAAAGTAGAGTGTGGAGGAGGAGGTGCATTGAAAACTAAAGCAGAGGTCAAAACAAACCGCTCTCATAAGACATATACGCGGGGCGCCTTGGTGGAGTAGCAGACTAAGCGTTGACCATGGAACCGCAGGCGCAGGGTTCCCGGTTCGATTCCGGCCGCGGACATATCATGCATGTCATTCTCTCTCTCTCACCCATCCTTCCTGTCATATCTCTACTCTCTCTATCACAATTTTTAAAAAGACATATACTGTACATAACAGGAGTTGACACATAACATAAGATTTGTAACAGTGTAATATCTTCAGCATTTTTATCCAAGATAACCCATACAGTAGCCTATACATTATGCTGGGTGCATGGTTGAAGGTTAACCATAACAGCATTTTCAGAGCATTTTCACCATCTTTGATAAGTCTTTTTAATTGCATTCTCACCTCCACAAGGATCTCCCTGTTGGCCAACACACAGTTCTCATCAGGGAACATCTCACACAGGTTGTCAAATGTCGCCACGCTCTCCCTACAAACCACCAAAGCATCAATAACGTAACAAATCGTTAAAAAAAACTAACAAACATATACACAGAAGACATTTTTACAGCATACGAAACATGACAATGTTATGGTTATAGTTGCATACACTCGGTCATCTAGAAGTGAATCATTTGCTTACATAGACTGAATTCTTAGAGATGAGGTCAAACACCCTTGTTAAAGAATTACTGTCATGTACAGTTTAAATGATTGGCAGTTTAACTACACGACTCTGTCCTTCCAGTCCGTACCTACACACAGCGGCCCAGGTCTTCCTCAGCCTGTAGACTGCATTGGACTGAAGAGCTGACAGAATGGCCTTCATAGAGGAGAAGTTCTTCAGCAGACGACACTCCTGCAGATGAAAAAACACAGTCAAACTCAGGTTAAACTCAGGTTAAACTCAGGTTAAACTCAGGTTAAACTCAGGTTAAACTCTGCAGAATGAATGAATGGGGATTTGCAATCCAGTTGACTTCCCTGGTTATAATGCACTTTAGGCCATGGAAAGCACTGATTGACTGAGATTTTATATGTTTTATGCCTGCACAAAAATGTTTTGGCCTTCCGCTGAAAGGTTCTGACTGAAGTTATGAAGCTTTGGAAAGGCTGCAGTAGGATTTAACTATACCAGGCCGTTGACATTCCCCTACACTACAGATCCTCTACTGTAAAAAAATAAATAAAATAAAAAGCATTGTGACTGCCAATGTCCCCTGGTCCTAGCATAGATTTGTTTTTCTTATGATGACTGATGTTTATTGTAAAGGATTTTTCACATGTGTGGCATTGTTGGGAGTCTGGTGGTTCATGTTGTAATGGATTTTTCACATGTATGGCATTGATGGGAGTCTGGGGCTCCTGTTATTGTTCCAATGTTCATGCCATAACATTTATGGAATGCGGACTCCTATCTCCTATCTCTATGTTTACACTATATCAGAGATGTGTTGTGTATGAGGGGGCACTTCAGTCTACCTTCAGTGGGCTGGGTCCAACTCGAGTTGTGAAAGACCATTTTCTTTAATAAATATTATACCTAGATTTAAAGCAAGTTCCTATCTTGAGTCTCATTATTAATCTACAACATTAGTAGTGAATAGATGATTCACTTACATAAGACAAATGTACATGTTATAAGTCGCTTCTGCTGAATGTTTAAAATGTTCATGTAAATGACTTGCCTGGGGCCCTGGAAAGCATTTGATATGTGTAATGCCTTCACTCAAATGTAACTATTATGTAATAGATGCCAGCTTCTTGACTCACCTGTGTTACCCTGATCCACCTCTCTATGACCCGGGCCCTCTGTGCTGGGGAGGAGGGCGCCCTGCGGCCCGAGGTGGGGCTCGACGTGTTGGAGCCGGGGCGGCACAGCAGAGAGGTGATGACCCGGTTGGTGACGGCGTTGAACTGGGCGATGGTGGCGCGGATAGTGGGGGACGGGTTCTCCTTCTTGTCTCTCTGGGACCAGACACATCCCAGACACTGGTAGGGCACCACCTTCACAAACAGACCCTGAGACACAGAGATAGAGATAGAGAGAGAAAGAGAGGGAGAGATAGAGATAGAGATAGAAAGAGAGGGAGAGATAGAGATACAGATAGAAAGAGAGGGAGAGATAGAGATAGAGATAGAAAGAGAGGGAGAGATAGAGATAGAAAGAGAGGGAGAGAGAGAGAGAAAGAGAGAGAGAGAGAGAGATGTATTATTACTGATCTGCTCCTGTAGTGATAGGTCCTACAGTATTATTCAGTTTATTTCAGTTGTTTTCGTTTGTAAAAGATGCTGTGTGGGTATCAAATAAACTTGAATGTAATCTAATTCCATAGTAAGCAATTACAATGACACCCTAGACGGACACTCACAGAGTCCAGTCGGGTGAGCTGTTCAGCGATGCCTGTGACGGAGAAGTCAAGGATATCTCCCTGATCCAGAGAGTTCTCCCACTCTGCTAGGCCTTCCTCCCCGGAGCCTTCCTCTTCCTGCTCCACCTGGGCACAACACCCACTAGTCCCCACTTCTGAGGAGGGAGGGAGAGAGGGAGGGAGGGAGGGAAGGACGACGAGAGGGAGGGGTCAACAATGAATAAATGAAGGAATCGATGTGTATCAATGTGTTTGTATCTGTTATACTCAAAGTAATAATAAACCAAGTACAATCCATAAAATACGTAAGTTAGGTGACAGAAGACAGTGAAGACTGTACACTGTAGCTACCTTGCGTCTGGAACGTGCTGAGTAGTGCTTCAGCGCGCTGGGCCAGGGGGCAGTAGGAGGGCTGGCCACGCAGGTGGTCCAACAACAGCCTGAGGGAGGGGTGCTGGGGGGCGTCCCGGAAGTCCTCACTGTACTCCTCCAGCCAGGTCTGGATCAGAGCCAACAGAAGACTGGGGAGACAACAATAATAACAACAACAACACAATTAGATATCATAAAACATAATTCCCATTGTCAAGATAAAGATGTCATCAGTGTTCAATATATCACCATATTTGACTTTGACCTTTGAATAATACATTTTCTTGCTTTAAATGTATATAATTCGATATTTTTAGCATTATTATTATTATTATTATTTATTTTTTTGCCTCTTATACGTATTTTGTTATTATATTCTATATAATAACAAAATATGCACCCTAAATGGAGCCCCTCCCCAGCGGAAGCATCTCACACGATTGCACTTATTTGACGATATTTGACAAATAAACATCTTGTATCTTGTACTCACCTTCGGGGACATTCACAATTGTCCACATCTGACGAAACATTGTCCCTGTGGAAGCAAGCAGGGACGCAGAGTCAGATTTGGCAAACATGTGAAAAGACCACTGTGTTGTTGGTGGTCACATTCATTAAGTTATTTTTGTAGTCGTTGTGTGTGCGCGTCATTTAACCTCAAAAAGCTGTTTTCTTTCAAAGAAAGGCTCTGTCCTTTGTTTAGTTCCAAAGCTCTGTTATCTTGACAGTGAACTCACTGCAACCATGAGCTGGGGCAACTCATAATTCCGTATAATTGTTGTTGTTGGAAAAACCGGTAATAGCTACGTACCTACTGGGTGCTTATTATCATTACATCAAAGATGCTGAGATAACCACTTTGTCATGGAAATAATACACACAAAAAAGCCCTGACGCAACATGGGGACTTTAGATGGACAGCGAGAGGAGAAACCCTTTAATCGGTGCCCAGCACAGCATTCTAAAGCTAATTTGGTTCACTGATTATAAGGAATGTATCTACAGAGGTGTGTATGCTAAAAGACGGGTAGAGAAGAGGAGGAGGCGATGAGGAGAAAATAAATGAACACACAAAAGCCACCAAGCACTGTTCTTGAGAGAGAGAGAGAGAGAGAGAGAGAGAGAAAGAGCACACTTGAGAGAGAGAGAGAGAGAGAGAGAGAGAGAGAGAGAGAGAGAGAGAGAGAGAGAGAGAGGGAGAGAGAGAGAGATAAAAAGCCAGAGACACAAAAAGAAAGAGAGAAAGAAAGAGTGAGAGAGAGAGAGAGAGAAAATGAGAGAAAGAGAATGTCAAGTGTGCCCGTTCTAGTTATGTATTGCACTAGAAGGGGGTCATTACAAAACTCTCCAGTAAACATTAACTCAGTAGAGAAAAATGGTTTTAACAATAAATAGCAAAAGTAGAATGTCAAGGTGATTTCACAACACATAAATAGGTCAAACAACCTTAACCTTGTGCCCTCAGAACCTTTCACACATACAGGTGTACAATGTCATAGACGTGTGGCTGGTGAATGTGCGTATACATAACAGCCTTTATGGATAAAATGAGATGGTATACTGTATATGTCACCCTGAGAGAAACTATAAACGGATTTATGAGTACACCTCTAGAAGGGCAGAGTTATGAACGCCGAGTACTTTTCGGATGAATCGTTCCTGCATAACAGGTTGAGAATATAACACAGTTGTGGCTGCTGGTTTAAACAGGTCAAACATATAACAGCCCTGAAGGGTCGGGTTGTGTTGTGTAACACAATGTCATGACCCACCTCTGGAAGAGCAGGTCTATGAGGGTTGAGGTAGTGGTGAAGGTCCGGTAGGTAGACAGGAATATGCGGCTGTAGTCCACTTCCTGGCTGCACGGGTCCAAGAGGTGAGACACCAGCCGGTCCAGGGTGGCGGCCTTCAGGCGACGGACCTTGCAGGTCCGGTACTGGACAAAGGTTTGGGTTGTCGGGTTGGGGGAAGTCTGAACGGGCTCCCGGCGCAGGGTGACCCCGTACACAGCCCCCTCCTCGAACTCCTCGCCCCACTCCTGCACTGGGTTCTGGGGGGGTGAAGATGGAGAACGAGAGACGTGGAGGGTTACAAAGAGGGACGCGCACAGAGAGTTGGGGACATTGAGGAGGCTCCATTGCTCTAGCATAGATACGTGACCAGTGACCAGTGACCAGTGACCACAACCAACACTCTTATGTTTTTGGACTAACACTTGGGTGTGAAGGTGGGTCATTAGAGCACGTACACACAGTAAGAATGGCGATAGGTGACCAACAACAAACAAGCTAGGTCAAACCTCAGCACGTACACACGTACACACACACACACACACACACACACACACGTACACACACACACACGTACACACACGTACACACACGTACACACACGTACACACACATACACACACATACACACACACATACACACACATACACACACATACACACACATACACACACATACACAGACATACACAGACATACACAGACATACACAGACATACACACACGTACACACACGTACACACACACACACACACACACACACAACGAGGTTGGTAAAGTATGAAATAAAGGATTTATTTTTCAGCAAAATACTCCTAACAGCAACATTTAGGTCTCAGAGACCTTCGAGGTATGCCAGGAACACTGAGAATTAGAGAATGTTTATCTGAAGTTTATCTACACTGAAAATAACAGTGGTGTGTGAGACATTTTTTGCAGGTCTGTGATGAACACATAAGGACCACATAAACACAATAGCTTCTTAACTACACTAGACCGAAGACCCTTAAGTCCATAATAACACGGTGTAGAAGACCACATTGATGCTGATGGTCCATAGGGCTTGCTCACACTGCCTAGCCAGCAGAAGAGTAAACTCTTCAACTTTAATGTCTTTGTTAAACAGGGAGTAATTTGGGTATCTTCTCCTATCATCATTTCACAGCTGAGCTGACTGATGCAAAGTAGCGTGATATGTTTGCATCTGTCCACCAGGGTGGGCCGGTGGAGGTAGAAATCGGAGGACAGGCTCATTGCAATACAGTATATTTGCATCTGTACACATAAGACCTAACCACATCACTGGCAATGCAGGGTGGAGCATGAGGCAGTTGCCTTGTATGGTGACTCTAAACACAAAGAACCAGGGATGGAGGGCAGATAAGCTCTTCTGATCTCAACAGAGGAGGAAACCTATTCATCACCACCTTGTACATACAGTATAATGGATGGCCCGATTCATAAGGAACAGAGTGTGTATGACGTTAATGTAGGCTGAAGTACCTTTGTACAGATACAGATGAAAAGAAGCACAGCTTGTCCATCAAGTATGAGAGCAATGTGATACTAAATAGAGGCAGCACCTGGGTTGTGTAATTAAAAGGGCAGAACAATGAAATTCGGCGAGAAGCCGGGACGAGCTCATCAATAAATCAGCATAAATACATTTTTAAATCAGTTTTTCCACAGAGCTGGGAAAAACAGATTGCGGATAACAGATTTACACAGGTAACACTTCATGTACCTCTCATCTCTGTGCCAAATTGATCCTTCTGTTTCAAATGCACCCCCCCCCCCCGCCTCCATCTGTACCCACATCTCTCTCTCTCATCAATATCTGACTCTATCTACGTAAATCTCTCCCTCTCTCACCCCTTCCATGTCTCCTTCACTCACCCAATCCATGTCTCCCTCTCTCACCCCACATCCATTTCTCCCTATCTGACCCCATCGATATCTTCCTCTCTCACCCTATCCCTCTCCCCCCCCATCTCCCATCTCTCTCTCTATCCATCTCTATCCCCTGTCCATCCCAACATAATGTGGGCTTTCTCCATGGCCTGTCCTTTTCATTCTCAGAGCAAAACAGGTTTTGGTTTCTAGCAACAGGAGGACCATCGATATTATCATGAGTCATATACATGACTCCTCCATATGCCTTCCACCCAACCCTCTCCTAAATGTCCTTTTACACTATAAATTCCACTCATCATTGTGCCCCAATCGATCCCTCTATAGGAGACACCCCCTCACTGCACCCAGTCCTTCTCTCACCCCAACAAACGTCCCTCTCTTCCACCCAACACCCCCTGCCCCCTCCCAAACAACTCCCTTTCCATTCCAGAACTCAATAGCCTAGTAGTAACCATCTACCACATCACTGTTCCCTGATCGATGCCCATTTCGGTGCCCCCCCCCCCTTCACTGCACTCACCTCTCTCCCTTACCCACGTTTCCATTTCTCCCTCTCTCTCTCTCCCTCTCTCCCTCTCTCTTTCCATCCATCTCTCCCTCTCCCTCTCACCTAATCAACAAAAACCACCCAACTCTTTCCTCTACTATCACTTCCATCATTATGTGGATTCCCTCTCTCCACCCTGGCCTGTCCATTATCGTCACTGAACAGGCTGGTTTGGTTCCTAGCAGGGGATTTGATATCATCCCTGTATCATCATAGACACGGCAGATCACAACCATCAGGTTTCACATTCAAAAGTTGAACGCAAGAACTCTTAAGGCTGGCAACCATAGAAACAGGATTAATTACATCGGATAGAGAACTAAAGCCAGCGGACATCAACTACAAAGGAACTTTGTGGATTTCACTTTTTGTGCTTGCCTTGCAGTAACCATGACAGCAGTTCCTCTTAAAAAATAAACACACTATCACAGATATGGAATATTGTCATGTGGTGAGATATCACGCATATGGAGAGCAAATATCCAGTTCCTAAATAACAAGAAACGGCATTTCGGCATTTTAAATGCTCTGGTGTCTCTCAATGTTCCTTCTGCATTTTATAGGCAGGAGGAGAGGGGGGGGGGGGGGGGGGTTAAGACATTTAAATGCCTTGTGCCTCTTCCATATTCGCTCAGTGTTTTATGGGGGGGGGTTAGGATATTTGAAACACCTTGTGTCTCCTAGTGTTTCCTCCTCATTTTATGGAGGGGTTTAAGACCTTTGGAAGTTGGAACACCTCTCCAGTGTCTCTCCGATACTCCCTATCCATGTCAGTGAGCCATGCAGATGTGCCAGGTGGATAGGCTGGGCGCTGTGGGCAGTGTGCAGTCAGGACTCAGGCCCCATGACATCCATTATCCTGCTCCTAAATTACAGGAGGGTGACTGAGCCGCAGGGCCGACTGGCTGTGCGTCACCGCCTAATTATATACACCTGACCCCTGAAACAGGACAGGCCGAGAGGACCAGCCATTATTTACCGTGTGGCGGTGTGGCGGGGGCAGATACAATGCTGACCAATCACAGACAATTGTCCTTTATGGATGGCATTCTCTATCCATGGATATGACATATTGTAATTTATAGACTTTATAGTCTGTGTCTGTGTCACAATACTATGAGCGGCCAGCTACACTAAACAAGATATTCAAACAGGGGAGAGCTGGCCTACATATCAGCATAAACACAACCATGTGACACCACCATAGCCTTAGAATCAAGACATCAGAATAAGTGGGCTATTGTTGAAAACAAGGCATAACTGTTGTTTATACAGTTTCATGAATAAATAGACCTTGAGGCGTGCATCTGGTTCTCACAACACGCACACGCACGCATGCGCACGCACGCACACACACGCACACGCACACACACACACACACACAATCAATCTCTCTCTTACACACAACAATCAGTGCAAGCACACAGGTTAATACAAGGACGCATAGTTTAGTACAGTGCAACGTGCACGACAGTTTGATGCTGGGCCTACACACTATGTTGCATAATATTGCTGCTGGAAACATATTCATGCAGCACAGATATAGCCCTCTGACAAGATATCTCTTACTGATTTATGACCAACAGGTGTGAGAAAAGGCATGCTTATCTCTTAAGCCTAAACTTAATATGCAATTCATGCTTTAATGCTTTATGTAAACTATTATGCATGTAGAATAATGAATGGATTACTCTCTTTTAACGTCATTAATGTATTACTTTCAAAAGCTGTCATTTCAAGCATGGCATTCAGTGTTGCAATTCTCTCTAGACACTCTCCTGTCACAATAATATGATGTTAAGTTATTATTAGATTCCATTACCATTGTTATCTCCCATTTTCCCATCTCGTCAAATACCGCTGGTCTGGAAGTTTATGGTGCGGTCATCTCCATGTTATTCAGTGATATTGATGAAGCTGAAATTAAACATCCACTTCGCTGGAGCTGAGGCTTATGGCTGCATGGTGTATATAATATGATAAATACTTTACAAAGGTTTTCTTAAAACTACATAAATGTAAGTCATTAAAATACAAGGTAACTTTTTAAACGGCGAATTACTCGTCACATTCTGCGTCCGCATAAAGATAGTAGGCGAGTCTATTAGTCAAGAGCTACCAGGCATAGTTGAACAGTAAAAAAAACAAAAATCAGTTTAGCACACTATTTCCACGAGCCAAAGTTCTCCAGGACTCGCAACCAAGCAACGGCACCTGTCTCGGTGTTAAAACATCTTCTCAAGAAGAATCCTAGCCACTTGCCAACCTCACCTGAACTTCACAATGAAGTGGGTGGCGACTCTGCTGTGGGAGGATGAGAGGAGGGCGCTCTGTGAAAGGGGTGTGCACTGCGCTCTCCCTGCAAATCCATCAACTTGCAGATAAAGATGGGAGTTTTAACATTTTCAATATGTACAGCAGAAGTGCGTAAAACGTATTTACTAATGAAGTCTATTTAAAGTCTAGACTATGAGTCTATTTTAATTAAGAATCGCACACCTCTGTAATTGCATTCCTATCCTATGTGTGTGTCTTAACTTCTTTATTTTTATTATCAACATCATTTTTTATATCATCATTATTATTTTAAATTATTATTATTATTATTCCATTGTTGATTAGAACTGTATTGTATCTTAGTCATTTGTATTAGTATATCCTGTTTCCCTATTGTCTTGTTACCCTTCCCCCAGGGACTACAGATGAAAAATATATGTATTGTGCATTGTCCCTGTCAAATAAACGAATAAACAAATAAACAAACATGTCTGCACCTGAGGGCGAAGATGTCAGTGAGTCAGCTGAACATTCCACCAGAACATGCATGACGCTCTAGTGACATCAGAGTGATACAAGTCACCAGGGACATAATAGTGCAGGGGCCGCGGAACCGGTATGGCTGGTAGATGTCAGTGAGGCAGCTGAACATTCCACCAGAACATGCATGACGTTCTAGTGACATCAGAGTGATGCAAGTCACCAGGGACAATCATAAGTGGGACAGCTTGTCTTCTGTGCAATGCTGTCAATGGGGTTTGTCAGTGAGCTTTTTCATCTACGTAAGCAGCAAAGGAAACTCACTGTCTAATAAGCCTGTCAGCAAAGTTGTTTATGATGTCAAGTGCTTAATACGAGGTTGATGTAACATTTTGGGCGGTGTGGTGTCACCACCTCCTCTCTAACTGTGCATGATAAACAAATGTGACAGAATGAGCACAATGGTTCGTTAGCACTCGATACTCTTGTCTAGCTCTGCCTCTCACACACACACATACACACACACATACACACACACACACACACTCACATAGAGATGCGCACAAACAAATGAACACGCGCACGCACACACACACACACACACACACACACTCACATAGAGATGCGCACAAACAAACAAACACGCTCACCCACACACACACACACACACACACACACACTCACACACACAGCTTATCCCAATAGTAATCCTGTATCGATTTGTTTGTTTTTGGACAAAAACAAAACTGGATGGATAATGTCAGCCCCTGACACCTGCCCTCATCCAGGTCATCATCCAGGGCTGATGTCAATGGCGGGATTTGAACCAGGGCTGACCCAGGCGTAAAATCAGGCAGGGCTACTCCTTACGAGAGATGGAATCCAAATCAATCAACTCAGTCTGAGAGCATCTGTATAGCCAAAACCCAGCTACTAAGGAAGTCATGGTCTAGTGGTCACCTTCTCCTACCAATGATTCAATTGCAAAGAGAGAGTCGTGGAAACTGTCACAGATTCAATTGTTTTGAAATTTGAAATCATTTTTCAGTCATTCAGCTTTTTTTCTTTTCTGGAAAAAGTGAAGTGAATCTATCTTTAGTAATATCCACCATATCAGAGGATTGAATTACCTATGGTGCATTTCCTTGAATTTGGATATTTGGTTTTTATGTGGTGTTTGAAGTCGATATGGGTCATTTGCCTAAAGGGTGACCCAAATTCACCAACATCTGTTTGTGCATGACACCTAAGCATAAACAGACACCCTCTGGCCCCCCTCCCTCCAAACAGACACAGACAGGACACAGAAGTTCGCAAGCACACAAGTTCACAAACCAGGACTTTACCTACCACACAAATATGTGTGGGATGTGAGTTTACTGGGGTGAAATAGGAGGACAGGCTCATTCCATTCCTCATTCCATATATTAACCCAGGGCCAAGAGCAGGGGCTGTATACGTCAGAACCTCACCTGTACCTGGTATTAAAGAGGCATCTCCCAGTCTGGGTGTGATACGGTCAGGTGAGGGGCAGAGTTAGTGTTCTGGGTGGAGTTATGTCTCTTGCTTGGTGCCTTGGTCATTTGAGGACAACTCCAGAGCGTTTTATGAAATCTGTTCATGGCAGATATTTCAATATATCAACATTGTATCTGACTCTGAAGGATGATAACTCCTCAGTTGGTCTTCCACACCTAGATTCCACAACGGTGTCTCACTAAGCTGATTATGTAAGGCACAGCCCTAGTTACACTCCTGTTTTCAAGCCTCTTGAAAGGTCAAAGACCTTGAAAGGTTTGCCTTCTGCAGGTCAAATTCCAATCAGTGATCATACTCTCAAATATGATGCACACAAACATGGGCGGAACACTGACGACATTAACCCCGCCTTCATAGTCATCAACTCTAACCTAATTTGTTCTCCTATCAGTCAGATGTTCAATGAACATTTGATATCAGATAATGGTAGTAGACAGATGTTATAGAAGATAAAAGACAGTTTGCGTGTCTAGAATGATGGATATCTCCCATGGCAACATCACCCCCACATCACCCATCCAGCAGAGCCCCATAGCAGTCAACCATGTGATGGAATCTTGAAATGTCTTCTTCTCTTAGAATGTAGACCATTGATTCTAGAAGACCAGGTCAAACTATGAAGGCTACAGCTATTGTGTAGAATGTCAGTAAAGTATCTGAACATTGAAAATCAATGACACACTCGGTAGACAACTAACACAGCTTGTTTTGTGAGCCTGCTAACAATGTAAAGTAGTGATATAGTTAACTAGGTAGCAGTGGGGATTACTCAAACCAATATATTGCAGTGCAGCATTTTGGCTTGACTAGCGAGTCAGTTTGTGTTGTGATTCTCAACAAAGTTGAAATGTAGTTCCGTGTTTCAAAAGAAAACTCTGAACACAAAACTCTGAACATTTGCAGTTGCCGACATGCGGACCATCAGACTGTGTCCCATTTGGTATTTTAAGCTCTAGGCAAGGGGTCAGCCATAGATGGCGACCCTGGAGCAATAAGGGGTTCAGAGCCTTGCTCAGGGCCACTTCAACACGTGTCCGTGATTTGAACCACTGCGAGCTGCCGACCTTTGCAATCATTAGACGCCAGCTCTACCGGCTGAGCTACGTTGGCGCCCAAGAAATACACATTCCTGCTGGTAGAGAGAAAGACAGTCCAATCACACCTGCACACCACCAACCTGTATGGCTGATGACATGGTGGCTACACTAGCCTCCCCTGTTGTATGTGGACTAAGTGCCAGACTCTACAGGCATCTTGCTCTCAGGACTCAGGACTCAGGTCTTTGTTTCTACAGCATTAACATTCTAACATTGGAGTATGGGTTCATTGTAATGAATTAAATGGAATGAGGAACGGTATCAACCATCGTCCCCTGGTATCCTGCTGGTGGACTTGGACTCAGTCTTGGCAGAGCTCCAACCCACATGTTGATCCCCCTCATTAGATTAGATTAGATGATTGGATTCAACTTTTTGGTCATTGCAGAGTACAAGTACTATAGAATGAAATACAGTTTAGCATCTAACCAGAAGTGCAAATAGTGATATTCGTGAAGGAGAATAGCATGATTGGATGGTGAACCATTGACTTTCACTGTTATGTAACAGTCCACAATGATCATTGTGAGGCAAACCATCATTGTGAAGTTTCCATTGTCATTAAAAAAAGTCTCTGGCTGAAACATCAACCCAACACATTCGTGCAGAGGTCATGTTGTGTGCTGGAGTTATTTGATTATGAATTCTCCGAAATGGGACCATTAGCCAGAACTGGAATTTTAAGTCCTAAAGGCATAATTCACTCTTTTTCAACTTCAGATTTATTTGTTTGTTACTCTACTGGAGGTGTTCTCAGTCGCCCCGTCGCCCCCCCCCATCAGAGGACGAGGGGTAGAAATCACAGGACAGGCTCATTGTAATGCATGGAATGGAATGAGGAATGGTTCCTGCCTCCGCCAGCCTCCTGATTGACGTGTTTTGTCCTTCGTCTACACCGTGACATTGACAACTGAAAGTGTCTTGGACACATTCCTCCTTCCGTCTAAGTCGTGGCACGCTTGTTGTCGTGGCACGCTTGTTGGAGTCATGCTGTCTGTCTGCTGAATACCGGTCTGAGCATTCTTCCTGACTACAGAGAGAGTCCATCTCTTCTCTCTCTCTCCTCCCTGTTGATCACCCTGTGTCAGTGTGGTCATTGGTCAACTACGCCACCGACGTGGCCTGACAGTTGATAACGAAGCCTATCACTCCAGACATACTCCTCCATGGACGTATCACTTATCTGCATACGAGAGCAAATACTTTTTACATAACTACATTTTGCATGGAATGATTGCCTATCCTTGTAGAAGTGGCATCAAGGATCTGATCTAGACGATGAGCCCTCCACCACCATCCACGTTCATTGCATGCCAGACAGACAGTCTCAAGGACTGTACTCCCCCCTCATAACACTAACCACCCATGCCTATAATACTATTTTGATGTGTTTTTATAGCCTTCTTTAATAACAAAGGTAGAGTCAACTAACCACCATGTTCCCTCATTACACTCGGTACATCACATGGTTCTATCATCCCACTGGGAGACAAGGACGAATGGATGACACCATCGACCAATCACAACCTCAGGAGCAGCGAGCGCTCAATGACCTGCATCTCTCCTCCTCTAATCCTCTTGTTATTATCACCCAGTTTGATTCCAAACAAAAGAGACAGACAGAAGTAACATCACAAAAAAGAAACACCATGATAGCATGAGGAGACTCATGCTAATACAACCAGTACAATACGATGACGTCCCAGTATACAGTAGGCAGGGGCTGGGAGAGGACAATACGGTAGCACACCTATTTTCTCATATTACAATGACGAAATTTGAAGCTGAAATTAATGAGCTGACCTTCTGGGGAAGGTTTGGGTGTCCTCTCCTTACGCATCACAGATCGGCCCGGTTATTGTCCTGGGTGACGTACCAGTGCACCAGAGGAAAACACAATCTCATGATTAGCCCCAAGAGACGTTCTAAATAACAAAAGGGTTGGCTCCCGTGATGATGAGATAATGCTCTTTTCTTTGAGAGAAACTGTTATAACTCAGTTTATAACTCCGTTTGGAAATACAGACTGAAATGGATGATATTGCACTGCAGGATAAGTTACACAACTGTTGCACAATACAGTCAATACATTTACAGGCGTGAATCTAATTTGAGCTCTAACTTTCACCCAAATTCATTTGGAGCCCTATTCTGTTGAGCATGTATGCATGTATATTTCAACAATCAGGGTAGGTCCTGAATTGAATGAGTTGAGAGGCCTGCCTGGTCTGTTTAGAGGCCTGCCTGGTGTGTTTAGAGGCCTGCCTGGTCTGTTGAGAGGCCTGCCTGATCTGTTGAGAGGCCCGTCTGGGTTAACTGTAAGAGTGTGCCTCATTGATGCTCTGACCTTCTCATTTTCAACACATCTCCATGGATGAAACATTGATGAACCACATGGATGTGTTTGATACCATTCCTCATTCCATTCCATGCATGACAGAGCCCGTCCTCTGATTTCTGCCTCCACCAGCTGCCACTGCTAGAGTCCTTGTTGGATGAAACATACATAAACCAGACATCACAAGGGCTTGAGACACTCCAAAGTGTACACTACTGCATCACAGTAACTACAGACCAGAAATGACTCCATATTGTTTTCCGCACAGAGGTCTAATGCCATTGCTGTGTACGTGTTATCAAAATAATATGATATGCTGCACCTCGTGCCTTAGACTGCAGCACAGCCATGCTAAAACCTCGATAAAGCACACATCTTGTATGTTCTTGTTTAAACACGAATGACATTTTGAACACTGTGTCCAAAGATGCATTTTAACTTTCTACGGTGGCGAGCACACGTGTCTTACGTAATTACGTAAATTATTGATCAACTCACTGTTGAAAGTGACTCTCTCTCTAGACCATGTTATACTGTACATGGTTTATGTAACATTCATTCAAGGAACATCTAGAACACAGCCAAGATAAAGTCAAAGTCATGCAAGTGTCATCAATGATGGATGTCCCACGTTGTGAGTCACACAGCGTAGGGGTGGGCATCGACGATCGATAATTGATCGATAAGGATTATTTTTTTTTTTTTTTGTGATCGACCAAATGTTTTATTTTGTGATCGACCAAGATCCTTATCGATCAATTATCGATCGTCGATGCCCACCCCTAAGTCACAGATAAGACTGGTTTCTAGAAAGAAGAGTGCCAGAGGTGAACGAGCACCTTGATGTGATCCTGGGCTGTGATTCCACCAGAGGATGCTGGTGGAAGTAGAAATCGGAGGTTCATTGCAAAACAAAATCAAACACATTGTGAGCACAATGAGCACAAACACACACACACACACACACACACACACGCGTGAGCATAACGAGCCTGTCCTCAGATTACAGCCTCCACCAGCCTCCCCTGGATTCCACAGATGTCATCCTGTGCTGTGATTCCACAGATCAGCACATTGAAATGCTGCTGACACAGAGCCAGTATGTGCTGCTGACGCAGAACCAGCATTTAGACCAGTCCAGGTATGAAGATGCCTTATCTTACCCAGCCATCAGTAGAATGAACCAGGCTGAGCTGCTCTATCGCAGTAGAAGGCCAGATGTGGGAGTAGCGGCCAGGGGGCTGAACCTGGGTCTCCCACATGGAAGACCCAAGCCTCCACCATTAGGCCAAGAGGACATCCTCAAGGCCTGAGGGTGGCATTTGAGTTGACATGTCTCAGGCAGGGCTACTTTATCAGGAGAGTGTGATTTCAAACCAGTTCTGCTACTTGAGCAAGTCAGGAGTCTGGTGACCGCCTGCCCATCTCTACTGGATGTGGGAAAAGACCTGGGGACCACAAGCAGAAATCGGAGAACGTTCCATGCGTTACGTTAAACTCTGTCCTCCAATTTCTACCTCCACTAACCTCTACTGCTCTCTTCTATACTACAGGCACTACCCTGGTAAACAACGACCCTTTATTCAACCCTTTCGTTCATCATTATTTATCCAGGTTACCCTGGTAACAGGCTGACTCATGACCCTGCCCTGGTACAACAACGCATTCTCATCCTGGACTAAAAACAACAAGTCACAACACACAACTGTATAACTCTTGCTTCCATACAAATCCAGAGATTGGTGGTCAGTGCATTGGCTTGAGAGCTCCACCTTGTGGTGAAAATTGTAGAACGCAGGCATAATGTTATTGATATGGCTCTGCAATGGTCATCCAGATTCCCCACAAACTCTGTGGGAGATGTTTAACTAGAGCAGGGGAGGCTGGTGGAAGTATAAATCCGAGGATGGGTTTGTAATGCATGGAACAGAATGAGGATTGGTATCAAAGTCTTCATTTCGTTCCATGCATTACAATGAGCCTGTCCTACAATTTCTACAGTACTTCCACCAGCCTCCCTGAACAAGTGATATGGATTGCGGTCAGAATGACTGGTGTCTAGGGGCCACAGTTGATCCTTCAAACCTAGTTTCATACACTTTTGAGCATGTCGTTTAAGAACACACAGGACACACAGTATGTAGAAAACTAGTTTTATTCCAGCTTCAGAGACCACACTGACATGCTGAATCCAACTCCACAGGCATTTAAAATAGACAGATCCATGTAGATAGACTGTACGTCCCACACTCATTCCCTGGCAAAAAAGTCTAATTTCTCCATGTCCATGAGAAAGAGGATTTCGGATGTGTTGTAAAACCAATCATTGTTTTTTAAAAATATAAGAATGAAGATGGCTGATGGCTTGATCAACAGTGTTTGAAGTGGGTTACATACTATAGTATCAATGGCTTTGGTAACAGTTACCAGTGAGAAAATATTGCAAAAATTCAACATTGCCATGTCGACATTATACTCACAGACATGTTTGGAAATACAAGTATTGATATTTATTCAAATAATTGCATAGCTTGCATAAGGTTACACATTTCAAACAAATGACAACTAGAAAACATCTACTGTTCGTAAATACATAATATATATAAAAGCCTTTACCAAATAGATTAGTTCTATGCTCATATTCATGTAACGCACTCCAACAAAATACTCAAAATAAAAAACAACATGCGCATAATTTAAATATTGGCTTGCAGCCGAACTTCAATAAGCAACCTAAAACTCTATTCAATGGGAACGGAATTTACAATTTTCAAAAGGAGATGTGGTTATCAAAATACAACTTAAAAACAACCAAAAATCTAACTATGACTTTATTTTAAAAATAACCCTGAAATTAAACATGAACGTTGCCTCGCTCATATTAAGCAGAGGCTTGCAGCATTAAAATCCCATTTGGTGATTTTGACACCTGACTGAATCAAGAAGGGACGGCACTTGACTGGTGTTTTGGACTTCTGACACAACTGATCCTCATTATGGGCACTGGATCATGGAAGTGACCTGGATATGGCACCACAAGGTGCTTGGCCAATCATGTCTTTAAAGGCATACTGCACTATATACAAGCACTCATGGCAATGGACATCAGCAGAGCCTTCCCCCTCATGCATACCTTCCTCCACACTACGAGGGGGCGCTCTAGCTGGCAGGTTCTGCCTTGTTCTTCTTGTTCAGGACTTTGAGGAGTTTATCAGACATCAGGTAAGGGCGTTCCGCACTGCCATCGTTCATCTCCAGGTCTTCCACTATGAGGTAGAGGAAAACGTCATGAGACAAACACAGTTTCAACAATTACAACATCAGTGTCAGTAGGCTACTGTAAGTCTCTACACTGGGAGAAGACCGGAGGCAACTTGCAACGCATTATTAGCAAGGCTTTCAAAGTGTATCATAGTACAGTAGCAGCTTTGAGTCGACTAACATCACTACTACAGTCAGTCAGTCACATGTCGACATGAGGTTTGTCACAGTTGGTGACGGTTTTCTATTGGCTAAAACCAGTGGGATGAAAGGAGGAAGTTACCTTGGCTCGCTTCTCACCATCATCCACATCAATAGAATGCAAAAAGACAACAAGGGGAAAGAGGCACATAACAGAAACACTGGTAGCTTTAATCAATAGCCGAGGACCCTCTACCCACATGCAGGAAGAATTATAGAAGACGGCAAGAGAAAGAGATTGACAGTACAGCAGCACTCCGCACAGTTAGACCACCACTGCATACAGCATATGGGGTGGTTTTTGCAGACAGAGATTAAGCCTAGTCCTAAACTAGGAAAACCTCTATTGAAGATGCTTTTTAGTCCAGGACTAGGCTTTATCTAGGTCCAGGAAACCAGCCGTAAGCATCTAACAGACTGCAGAGCTGTGGGACAAACAGCCCATGCTGACAGCCAGACATTTCAAGGCAAAGAGGTGTCCGATTGCATTTCTCTGCAGTAAATAGGCCCACGCATTGGAGCTGCGTGCTTCCTTCACAAGTATCCCTATGAAGTACATGGTACATAAAAAAGTACATACTGTATGGCTTTAGTAATAACAGTGAATAGGCATTAGGAAATAAAATAGCGCACTGACATGGTGGTAGTAGTACTACTGACAATAGTAGCATTGATAAGCACCATATAAGGAGTGCTTGAACTGTAAATAATATCTTGCTGTACATCTATAGGGGTTCTGTACTTCAAAAGTTGAGGAAGTAACATTGGATCAAAACTGACAGTTTGTAAACTAGGCACATGACTGGTTTCAAGTTTGCTATGGCCAGTGGCAGTGTTAGGAACACAGTGTAAATAGCAACGAGAACACGCCTTCTAGGGGTCAGCTTGACCTTTGACCAACAGCAAGTCAGCAGAAGAACTTCAGTTTAGATTATGTCTGGGTTTCTTCATGTACATTCACCGAACACTTTATTAGGAACACTATACTAATACTGGGTAGGGCCTCCATTTGTGACAATCTGATCATTTGGTCCGCATGTCGGCAACCAATAAAAATGTTCTGACTTTTTTGGGGGAAACACGGAACTACGTTTCAACGCTGTTGAGAATCACAACACAAACTCGCTAGTCAAGCCAAAATACTGCAAGGCAATGGATTTGGTGAGTAATCCCCACTGCTACCTAGTTAACTATAACACTACTTTACATTGTTAGCAGGCTCAAAAAACAAGCTATGTTAGTTGACTAGCGGAATGCATTTTTCTAAAAAAAAATCGGATCATTACATCAGATCCCAACATGAGGACCACCACAAGATGTCGGAAACATTCCTTTGAGATTCTGGTTCATGATGAAACCATTCCCTACACCATTACACCACCTCCACCAGCTTGGACAGTTGACAGGTGTACCTAATAACGTGTTTGGTGAGGGTATACGAGTTCAGTCTTTCCCGAAACTATCTACCATTTGCCAACCTAAAACATTCAGAGCACAATTCCACAGTCTAAGACACTATATACACAGCTTTCTATTGGGAGGAGCAGAGACACTGTTGTTAACTTCACTGAGATATTTTTCAAGTGTAACTCTTAGCTTCTCCATTTAAGTTAGTTAGCTTCTCTTTGTAAATGTCATCGCTTCAGTTAGATCTTGGTTAACTTAAAGAAGGAGAGAACCATTCAAAAATCAGGCTCTGATTTAAATCAAACATTATAAGAAGCCCATATGTACAGAATAAGACAGATCTGAAGGGGGACTGGGAGTTAGAGATCTCGTCATGAGTGTCTTTGCTAACTAGTCTACTTCTAATCTTCCTCCTCCTGCATCTGATGCTGTTGTTGTTGTTTCAGCTCGACGTCTTCATCGCCCTGGGGCAGGTGAGGTGGAGGTTGTGCTGGCTCCTCCATGTCATTGTTCTCCAACAGGATGTCATGGAGCGCCAATGACATGAAGTACGGCCTCTCTGCTGAGCCGTCGTTTCGCTCCAGGTCCTCGCCTGGAGTGTGTGTGTGTGTATATGTGAGTGTGTGTATATGTACGTGTGTATATGTACGTGTGTGTGTTGATAAATGGATAAACCCAATTATTGATTGGCAAATAAAACATGGTTTGGTTTAAACAGGCAAATGAAGGTCAGAGAGCCAGTAGGAAGGGACATGGAGGAATATATGAGAATAGTGAATTGGAGGAAGTAAGAAACAAAGAAAGAAAGAAAGAATGAAAGAGAAATGGAGAGAGAGAGAGAGAAAGAAAGAAAACGTTAAAATAGCAAGCAAAAGCACCCACAGGCATTTTAGATCTTGCAAGTTAATAGATCAACACCCAAACTTTCCAGATGCCTCCAATCAGCAGGTTAACATTAACCATACATAGCCAGGTTAAGAACAATGAATTTGCTAAGAAGAAGAATAACCTATCATGCAATCCCTAATTAGTGGCAGCCCAACACCGTAAGCAGTAACAGAATGACTGAAGGGAGAGGAGAGGTGTGTTTCAGTACACGAACTGCGTCGATGGCATGATGCCCACACACTGGTGTTCATTTTGACTTCACCAAACTTACCATTAAGTTAATGGCATGAGTTAAGAGTTTGAGTTGTCAGCATTATACAGGCATCGACAGGCATCTGAACACACCATATGACTGCACCATAGATTAGATTTGCACGAGCAAAACAGCACTTGATATTCTTCATTCCTTGTTCATGTGACGCATCTCGACAGTATGAGGGTGTCTAGGCCTAAGGCCAGAGACAGGGTGTTCTAGTACTAGTACTGGTACTTACAGAAGCAGAGGAAGAGTGTGTCCACACACATGGCGTAGACGCTGAAGAAGCCGTGAGCGATGAGGTAAGAACCAACCACCACCGTCTAACAGATAGAAACAATACACACGCAACATGACAACATGCTCCATGATCTATAGTCGGGCTGTCAACAAAAGCTTTATGGGGCTGGTTTCTCTGACACAGATTAAGTCCATGGATAACATAATATGTAAAAAAACATGTCAGAAAATGAGGATGCATTTTGGCCTAGGATTAGGTATTTCTGGGTTCAGGGCCGAGCATTTAAAAACTTTAATATTGATCAGAATGATCTGGATTACTTTTGGCGAAACATGATCAGATCTACAACTATCTGGCAGATTTTGATATAGGCGAAATCAGACAGCTCGACCTGATCTTGGATAGCCCAAAAAAAATCATTAATTCTGATCCAGATTAAAAGTTTTGAAATACTGTTTCCAGGAACTCAGCCCTGTACAGCAACAGAACCCTGAGACTCACCAGGATAGGAACCCAGTAGTAGTTGAGACTAGGGGCCGTGTCCTCGAAGGCCTTCACCCTCCCAGAGAAGAAGAAGAAAGCAAATATTCCTGGGAAACAGAGGAGAGAAGACTGCTGTCAGACACTCATGTAGTGCATTGTTTTACATCAGCAGATGACATTATTCTAGAGTAGTGGTCACCAACCCGTCGATCTTTGAGACTTTCCCTGTAGATCAGGGGTGGCCAACCCGCGGCGGCTCTTTGGCTGTCTGTGTGCGGCTCTTCAATCCATTCATTAAAAGTGTTGGTGTAGCGCTCTCTCTGACAGGCCGCGTTCGTAAATTCGCCGGAGCGCACACTGGGTTTAACGTCATAATGGAACCAAGTAATTTGATTGGACAAGAGACGTGGAGGCACCAACGTTCTCAGAGCGAATTTACGAACGCGGCCTCTGTCTTGCTGCACGCTGCTGTAACCCGATACTTTTTTTTTCAAGGATCATCTCGAGTCACTAACAGTGTTGCCAGATTGGATTGATTTTTCAGCCCAATCAGAGTCTAAAAACCCACCCAGAGTGATCATAAGTAGCTCGATTGGGCTGGAATCGGCCAAATCAGGCAACACTGTTCCCTAATTGTCCGTTCTGAGGAGAAGCTGTCACGTAACACGGCTTTTTGACCGTTCATTTATTGACAAATTACGGATAACAACAACAAAATAAAAATGTCAGGGAAGAAATGTACAGCTAAACGCAAGTATGGAGATGAGCACAGGAAGTTTTTAGCCGAGTGGGAGAGTGAATATTTCTTTGTGGAGTGCAATGGAAAGCCATTCTGCCTGATATGCCAAACATCGTTGGCACATTACAAAGCTTCCAATCTCCAGCGCCATTTCAGCACAACGCATGCGAACATTGACCAGGAGTTTCCAAAAGACACCGAACTTCGCAATGGTAAATTAAACAGCTTGAAAAGCCAGACACAAACACAGACCAAGTTGTTCCAAATATTGGTTAAGCAATCAGAGACAGTGACACTTGCGTCCTATCAAGTGGCCTGGAACATTGCACGTGCTAAAAAGCCATACAATGAAGGAGAGTTTATTAAGAAATGCATCACTGATGTGATGGAAATATTTTCTCCAAATGAAACACTGAAAAAGATGGCCTCAGACATCCAACTGTCACGCCACACCAAGGGACACCAAGGGACAGTGACTTTTGGGGACTTGTCAGCAGAGAGAAGTTTCCTCTTCTCACTGCATGTGCACTAAGAGTGAGTGCCTACTTTGGATCCACGTATCTCTGTGAAATGTCATTTTCACAGATGAAAATAATCAAATCAAAGTACAGGAGCCGCCTTACTGACAGACACCTCACAGACTGTCTCAGACTGGCAGTCAGTAGCTATGAGCCAAACTACAAAGCACTTGTAGACAGTATCCAGTCACAACCATCACACTGACTTGAGTGAGTAACATGACTGTTTCGATGTGAAAAGTAATGCTGCATAAGATGACTGCACTTAGCACTGACTGAGACACAAGTACACATTACAGTTCTACTTTATAAAATGCTATAATTGTAAATATGTTTGTCAATGTTAATAATATGAGAAAGTACACATTAGTTTTACTTTTGTTTTGATGTGAAAAGTGATGCTGCATAAGATGACTGCACTTAGCACTGACTGAGAAAGTACACATTACAGTTCTACTTTATAAAATGCTAATTGTAAATATGTTTGTCAATGTTAATAAGTAAGAATAATAATTAAGTCAGTCAAGTGTCAAAATGTCAAGAATGTCAATTTGTTAACGTTGGCTAATGTTACTATGAACAAAATGATTTTATCATACATTCCTCCATTCCATGCCTTTATTTTTTTGTGTTGAAATGAAATGACATAATCAAACTTTGAATTGAATTTCAGTTATGTACAATTCTTAAAGCAAGACAGCTGCCTGATATGCTTGATACAGTCATTTTTTTTGTTGTTGCATCAATTTTAATGTTGGACCAATGCATTGCATCTAATTAAAATACAGGCAAATCAACGTCATTAAGTTTAAAGTACTATCTTGGCTGTCTTTTTCTCTCAACGCTTCAATAGGTAGATATTGCCTTCACCAAGGCCGAGGTCAGGGATCTTGGGCTTAAAAAGGTTGGTGACCACTGTTCTAGAGCATCGCCTCTTCATCTGAACTATTACCAGATGGACAGAATTGCACTGTCTGTCGTAAGACAATGTCATGTAGCTAGCACATACTGTATCTAATTATCTATTACAAGAGGTGATCTATCCAACTCAATGAAGGCAATAGTAGTGTAATCCAGCATACTGACAAGTTTATTTTGGACAGTTCTATAAAAAGAAGCCATAGGGCGTCACTTACCCACAAGCCCCACGACGAGGAGTTTGCCCAAGAACAACAGGAAGTCAGTCACCTTGTCCAGAACGGCCACCCTGCAAGATCAGACAGTGACGATCATTATCATGGGATGATCGTAGTCTGTCAATGGAGATCTCTCTCGCAGGCACGCGCAGGCACACACACACACACACACACACACACACACACACACACACACACACACACACACACATTGTCCCAACTCACCTGATCATGTTCCTCATGAGGAGGAAGAAGGCATCTTTGGCAGATGTGCAGAAGTTTTTGCCGTATATCGCAACCTAGAGGCAACAAAGACTGAACATTATTCAGACTCAAAATACCACAAAACCATACTTGGTTACAACACACCACTAAACAGAGGTACGATATGCTCCAGAAGTATCATGTAGCGGCCATTTGTAATGCATTTTGATATCATGGTAAATAGCCGGCATACGCACCATAATGTACGCGTTTCTATTGATGAACTTGATGAATTTCTCCAGGCACCAGAAGCAACACTTGAGACAGCACAGCAGGAACTTGGTACACTTATTCTGGGCCCCTGAGGGTGATGACAACACACAGCAGGGCATAACCAATCAGCATAACGAGCAACACAAAGCAAAGCAATTTGACAACCCCTCAAACTGTTTCCAAAAACCTTTATACATGGAAACTATGATGTGGCAATGAAAGTAACACTAAACACAACATTCACAGCTACAACTTAAAACAAATGTGTCATCACAAAAGTAAGCATAAAGTATTATGAATGCAATATTTACTGTTACAAAGACTGTACTGTTTACTGTGAATATGCACGTTGAGTCCATGAGAAAGCACTATACAAAAGTAATGTATTATTATTCATATGGTGGGGACACATAACAGCAGTAATGGTGTCTATAGCTGACCTTGGAGCCAAGGTCCAAACACAGCATGTACAAGAGGGGAGGCTCATTGTATTTGATACCATTCCTCATTCCATTCCATACATTACAATGAGCCGTCCTACAATTTCTGCTGACTCCAGCCTCCCCTGATGTACAGCTAAAAATGTGTGTAGGCACTAGGCAGCTACAGTAATAGTGTGTATTATGGCTGACCTTGGAACCTTGTGGTCCACAATACCATCATGTACAGCAGAATACATCATGCACAGCAGAATACGTGTGTGGTAATATGAACATTGTGCAGGCAGCTGCAGAAGTATAGTGTCTATGGCTGACCTTGGAGCTTGTGGTCCACGTACTCCAACAGAACCCTGATAATCTGGACGATGGAGAGGATGAGCGAGCCGAACGCCAGAGAGCCTGTATGATACCTGACAACACACACACACACACACACACAAAGGTCATGACACACTCACCTATACACACTCAGTATATACAGTAAGTAGTCACATAACATCATTACAGAGGATCTAAACCCCCCCCCACACACACACAGACACACAAACCCACCTGAGTGATCGTCCGAGGGCGGCGAAGATGGGGAAGGCAGGCATGTCGTCAGGCTTGACAAAGGCCCAGTAGTACGAGGCGAAGGCCCCGGCCAGGGTCATCTGACCCAGGGCCGTCACGAAGTTGGCACACCAGAAGAACAGGAAGACGTTGTAGAACTGCAGGCCAATCAGATACTTGTGATAGACGGTCTCTCCTCCGTAGAAGGCAAACATGCACTCAGCGTCTGGGCACTCGGCTTTGATACTGCTGGTGCTGAAGTTCTGGAGGAGAAACAGAGAGACAAGGAGACAGGAAGGGTTGAGTGACTTTTGGAATTGTGATGGTGGTCTTCTTGTTCTTCATGTCTCCAAATAAGGTTGAGGTGAAGATGGATATTAGTTCTTTGTGTTTCTTCCATCAAGGAAAAAGTCAGATCGTTTTTTTAAAAAGTGTTCGTTTTCATCATGTTAAGTGTATTGAAACCTAGGTATTTACATTACATTTTAACCATTTAGCAGATGCTTTTATCCAAAGCGACTTACAATTAGAGTAAGTGAAATGCATTTTAAATTAAACTTGAAACTTGAAGATGGGATATTGACAGTTGAAGCTGGACGTTGACCTATGAAATACGAGAGAGGCAGAAGGACTCACAGCAGGGTCACAGTTCTTCCTGGAGTGCTCACAGATCGTCTCGTTGAACACCTTATAGATGGGCTCGTTAGAGGTGGACAGGAACCTGACCACAGCTGTCAAGGACTATGAGACATTATTTACATTTATATACCGGTATTTGGTATTTAGCAGACGCCTTATTCCAAAGCAACTTACAATCAATAGATTTGACTAAGTAAGTGAATCATCTATCCACAAGTCATAGCAGGAGAAAGTACTGTATGCTCAGGTCAGGGGCCATTGGCAGTCGTAAACATTTTTTGTTTATATTGACACAGGGGAAACAGTTCAGGGGGTAGTAGATGTCTCAGGACACTTAAGGTGTACCCTGAAGAGAACAAAAACAACTACACACATCCAAACAAATACACAACCAATCGTTCAACAGACAGAGTCTCTTTCCAACACAATGCACCGCAACATAACCTATACTATATCAACTTGACTTCTTCAAACTACAGCACCCCATCATTATAACACGACCCAAACTGAGACGGCTACATGACTTCAGCCACAAAGGATACACAGCAGTGACGGCCCAGAAGGCGATGACCATGGACAGGAGCAGGAAGGTAAACAGGGGGTAGAACAGGGCTGACATCACGTGAGCGATGGCTCTAGGAGAAGAACAAAAGCATCATCATTAAGAGTGAGAAACAGAGTGAAACCCCCATGAGGGCACTACACTCAGGGAAAACTGGACCCATGTTTTCCGCATACATCATTACTTCACAATCATTTATTGCTTCCATCGATCTACATTTCCACCCCATAGAATTAGAATTCCAGAACTTCAATTCTAGAATGTTATATCATTTGCTATGTTCCACCCCCCTCCCATTCTTAAAAGGCTTTTAGTGAGATTCCAGAGTTGTGACAGGTCAGACTGACTTGCTGGCCTCCTTGATGAGAGCAATGGCGATGAGGATCCTCTTCCTGAGGAAGATGAGCAGGATGATGATGACCCCCTCCACAATAGCCAGGATGATTACTGGGGGGGAGAGAAAGAGAGAGAGAGAGAGAAATAAAACAAATGCTATAAATTCAGTTTGTGCAAGCATTCTCAAAACTGCAAATAATGCAATAACTCGAAAGGATTGGTTTCGTCTTCGTACGAGCTTTAGGGGAGGTTAAGAGATGGTTGGGGTAAGGTTGATAGTTGGTTAGACGACTCACTGAATGCCAACCAGGTCTGTCTGATCTGCAGATAGACAGCAAAGTCAGTCTGGAAGCCCAGGTCCTGCAGAGTGATATTGGACCCCGCCACTTTCTTCAGGTTCACATACTCCATGGAGCAGTGGAAGATACCTGGCATGTCATAGAGAAAACAGTTAATTTATCTATATAAGAATAATAACAACATTAATATGATATTCCATTTAGCTTTTATCTAAAGTGACTTGCGTGAGTGCATACACGTCAGTATATATGGTCCCAGCGGGAATCAAACCCACCACCTAAGATTTGTTACCAAATGAGCCACAGAGGCCCAGAAACCCAGGTCTCAGGAGGTTACCCCCCCAGCCTAAATAAAGGTTTCATTGGGATGTTGAAATGTGTTATGATGCCAGTGGCCTAGGCCTTACCATATCCAATGACGAGAAGCACCAAGACGATCATGACCCACACCATGGCGCCTGCCAGGAAGCGCATGAGGACGATGAAGAGGAGACTGAGGAGCATTGCAATCACCAACCCTCTGGAGAAAGAGAGGGAGAGAAAAATATGTTTTCTTTCGTCCATTAGTGGCCACATGTCCAACACCCCTACCCTACATACCCCGACCTTAACTAACAACAACAACAGGACTTTGGACTAAATTGTTGAGGTAGTACAGAAAAGGAGAGAAAGAGAGAATATGATTGGAGTTCTTCAATGATCGAGTGCTTGGAATTTTGTATGCTAGTGGAGCCAGAAATCGGAGGACGGGCTCATTGTAATGCACGGAATGGAATGAGAAATGGTATCAAACACACAGAGATTTCTGCCTCTAACAACCTTCCCTGGTTGTAGGCCTGATGTACAGTCCCATAGGACCAATGCAGACAGGAAGCTGTCTGGGGTGAGAGAGTGACTTACATCAGGATCCAGTACCAGGACTGAGTGTAGTCTTCAAAGATCTTCATGGCCACTTGTCGCGCCTCAATCACCACAGTGGCATTCCTGTCGGGAAAACCAATAGTGACCAATGCTGCTTACAGTCGTCCATTAGAATAAAATAAAGGGACGCTAACTGAATTTATTCAAACTCCGTATTCTAAATAGTTTCCCGGACACAGATTAAATCGAATCCCTGTCTAAAAAGCATCTCCAGTTGAGATGCTCCATTGAAAGTGTGATTAAATACACGTCTAGGCTTAACCTGTGTCCTGGAACTACATCCCTCTAGATTGTCAGAATACCATGATTAAGAAGGAAAACATTGGACTCAATTCTGTGTTTCAGACTTTGAACGGCAGACTCACTTGACTCCTGCCACCAGGTCTTTAGCATCTCTCATTGTCCCCGTCCCATCGTCAAAAACGGAGTTGTTCCCCACAGTGATCTCTCCTCCCTTCAGACCCAGGGCAGGGAAGCACCGGCGTGTGACTGGAGGGGAGGGGAGGAGGTGTTGATAGGAGAGGAGGTGTAGAGTAGGGGAGGGGAGGAGGGGTAGGGGAGGGGAGGAGGTGTAGGGTAGGGGAGGAGGTGTAGGGTAGGGGAGGAGGGGTAGGGGAGGGGAGGAGGGGTAGGGGAGGGGAGGAGGTGTAGGGGAGGGGAGGAGGTGTAGGGGAGGGGAGGAGGGGTAGGGGAGGGGAGGAGGTGTAGGGGAGGGGAGGAGGGGTAGGGGAGGGGAGGAGGGGAGGGGAGGGGAGGAGGTGTAGGGGAGGGGAGGAGGGGAGGGGAGGAGGGGTAGGGTAGGACAGGAGGTGTAGGGTAGGACAGGAGGTGTAGGGGAGGGGAGGAGGTGTAGGGGAGGAGAGGAGGTGTTGGGGAGGGGAGGAGGTGTAGGGGAGGGGAGGAGGTGTAGGGGAGGAGGTGTAGGGGAGGGGAGGAGGTGTAGGGTAGGAGAGGAGGTGAAGGGTAGGGGAGGAGGGGTAAGGGAGGGGAGGAGGTGTAGGGGAGGGGAGGAGGTGTAGGGGAGGGGAGGAGGTGTAGGGAGGGGAGGAGGTGTAGGGGAGGGGAGGAGGTGTTTGATAGGAGAGGAGGTGTAGGGTAGGGGAGGAGGGGTAGGGGAGGGGAGGAGGAGTAGGGTAGGGGAGGAGGGGTAGGGGAGGGGAGGAGGGGTAGGGGAGGGGAGGAGGTGTAGGGTAGGGGAGGAGGGGTAGGGGAGGGGAGGAGGGGTAGGGGAGGGGAGGAGGTGTAGGGGAGGGGAGGAGGTGTAGGGTAGGGGAGGAGGGGTAGGGGAGGGGAGGAGGTGTAGGGGAGGGGAGGAGGTGTAGGGGAGGAGGTGTAGGGGAGGGGAGGAGGTGTAGGGGAGGGGAGGAGGTGTAGGGGAGGGGAGGAGGTGTAGGGGAGGAGGTGTAGGGTAGGACAGGAGGTGTAGGGGAGGGGAGGAGGTGTAGGGGAGGGGAGGAGGTGTAGGGGAGGGGAGGAGGTGTAGGGTAGGGGAGGAGGTGTAGGAGAGGGGAGGAGGGGTAGGGGAGGGGAGGAGGGGTAAGGGAGGGGAGGAGGTGTAGGGGAGGGGAGGAGGGGTAGGGTAGGGGAGGAGGTGTAGGGAAGGGGAGGAGGTGTAGGGTAGGGGAGGAGGGGTAGGGGAGGGGAGGAGGTGTAGGGGAGGGGAGGAGGTGTTTGATAGGAGAGGAGGTGTAGGGTAGGGGAGGAGGTGTAGGGGAGGAGGTGGAGGTGTAGGGTAGGGGAGGAGGTGTAGGGGAGGGGAGGAGGTGTAGGGGAGGGGAGGAGGGGTAGGGGAGGAGGGGAGGGGAGGAGGTGTAGGGGAGGGGAGGAGGTGTAGGGGAGGGGAGGAGGTGTAGGGTAGGGGAGGGGAGGAGGTGTAGGGGAGGGGAGGAGGTGTAGGGGAGGGGAGCAGGGGTAGGGGAGGAGATGTAGGGGAGGGGAGGAGGTGTAGGGGAGGGGAGGAGGTGTAGGGGAGGGGAGGAGGTGTTTGATAGGAGAGGAGGTGTAGGGTAGGGGAGGAGGTGTAGGGGAGGAGGTGGAGGGGAGGGGAGGAGGTGTAGGGTAGGGGAGGAGGTGTTTGATAGGAGAGGAGGTGTAGGGGAGGGGAGGAGGTGTAGGGGAGGGGAGGAGGTGTAGGGGAGGGGAGGAGGGGTAGGGGAGGGGAGGAGTTGTAGGGGAGGAGGTGTAGGGGAGGGGAGGAGGTGTAGGGGAGGGGAGGAGGTGTAGGGGAGGGGAGGAGGTGTAGGGGAGGAGGGGTAGGGGAGGAGGGGTAGGGTAGGAGAGGAGGTGTAGGGTAGGGGAGGAGGGGTAGGGGAGGAGGTGGAGGGGAGGGGAGGAGGTGTTGGGTAGGGGAGGAGGTGTTTGATAGGAGAGGAGGTGTAGGGTAGGGGAGGAGGTGTAGGGGAGGGGAGGAGGTGTAGGGGAGGGGAGGAGGTGTAGGGTAGGGGAGGAGGTGTAGGGGAGGAGGGGTAGGGGAGGAGGGGTAGGGGAGGGGAGGAGGTGTAGGGTAGGGGAGGAGGTGTAGGGGAGGGGAGGAGGTGTAGGGTAGGAGAGGAGGGGTAGGGGAGGGGAGGAGGTGTAGGGGAGGGGAGGAGGTGTAGGGGAGGGGAGGAGGTGTAGGGTAGGGGAGGAGGGGTAGGGTAGGGGAGGAGGTGTAGGAGAGGGGAGGAGGGGTAGGAGAGGGGAGGAGGTGTAGGGGAGGAGGGGGAGGTGTAGGGTAGGGGAGGAGGTGTAGGGGAGGGGAGGAGGGGTAGGGAAGGGGAGGAGGTGTAGGGAAGGGGAGGAGGGGTAGGGGAGGGGAGGAGGGGTAGGGGAGGGGAGGAGGGGTAGGGGAGGGGAGGAGATATAGGGTAGGTGTTGGGTGGAGGGTAAGATGCATTTTAATTTACTGTGAAATTATTTTAAATGGCTTGACTGCAGTTCCCAATTTCTTCTCTTTGGAAATGTCACTACACAATATGCGACTGATCTCTGAGCGGATGTTCAGAAAGAGCGTGTGTTGTTTGTCAGATGGAGACAACAGCGGTAGTGAAGATGACGGCAATTACCAGACGAACGTTCACATCAATGAGACGCATGGTACAGGTTTGTAGGTTTGGTTGACTTCTTTTAAATGTCTCTCCCCTTGTGAAAGCTCCGCGTAGGAGGGTTAATATTTGGTAGGAGTCTCAATAGCGATGTCACATAATAGCTTTGTTCCAGCAGCCATCAATCAGATTAACAAGTCGCAGCAACATGGCTCAGATTATTTTATCTTTATTTATTTTTTTGTGAGGATCGGAACAAAACTTTTATTTATGTTTGTCTGCTGTGTCTGTGTTGTTTTTAAAACGTGTGTCAACACGGATGACTCGTTTACTGCAAAACAAATCTACCTACGGGTAGCCTACAAATAAATTTACCTGAACCTGAACATACAGTAGATAATGCAGCCGCCCAACTTAGGCCTATCCGAACAATTGAAAGAGAAAGAAGATTGGCCTGATCAAATTAATAGCGGGCACATACAGAGACAAGCAGGATGAGATGGGCCGGGGAGGTGACAGAGGGTGGTAAATGGTAGACTTACAGGATTTGCTGGGCATCAGCATGGCAGGACAGAGGCCGTTCTTCAGGATTTCTGGTAGACTCTAAAACACGCAACAATGACTCTCAAAAGCAAATGATCCAGAAATTCATACATACAAACATCTTAAATGTTTCAAATTGAAACGGACTAAAGAGGGACAACAACTATGCTTGCAATCCAAAAACTGTCAACGGTACGGAGTTCAAGAGCATACTCTTGACATTCTCTAGGTCAAATGACATTGGCCATAGAAGCTTATGGAATCTTAGAATTCAAAAGAATGTTGACATTGGAATGGTGTCCCTCTTGTTGTTTTGTTGCCTTGACCAGTTCAGATTCCTCTTCTCATGTAACTCACCATGGTGTCAGCCACCCCTTCCTTGCAGAACTTCTTGTAATACGTGAAGTCCGCCCCTTTAGTGACGTGGGCCTTGGCCAGCGTCATGAACTTATCAGGGCATTTCTCCACACACATCTGGGGTCAAGAGAGATATTGGTGAAGGGATAAAATGGCAGAATGGAGGGCGAAGAAAAATACAAGGTGGGAAGTGGTTAGGAAGGTGGTCACACCTGTGTGGTGGGGCACTGGAACTCCAGCAGCACCATGGGACTGGCACACTTCATGATGTTGAAGTAGAACAGCAGGGGCTTATTACTACCACACACACACACACACACACACACACACACACACACAGAGAGAGAGAGAGTTTACGGTTAGGCCAGACTCATCCAGAGAACACAAGATGAAAGAGCAGTGTGAACCAATGACCATGAGAGAATAAGACAGATAAGACAGAGACACGATGACTACACATTGGGTTTAAAGTGGCCTTACACCCACTCCCTGTGAGTGATGAAGGCAGAGCTTACTCCAGAGGTGTCCCTGCCTGCCCACAGAACTGCCCCCTGCTGTCCGTCGGGTAGATAGCCTTCCTGGGGTCACCCTGGGACCACGCTGGGGGAGGGGAGAGGAACTATTAACATAATGACATAATCACCATAACACACACACACACACACACTGATGTTTTATGTGACCAGTACACAGTAACACTAAACTACAGTAACTATACATGGTGATAAGACATAAAATCTAACCCATGCTCCAGTGTCATGGGTTTGTGCGTTCACATTAACTCTCCACTCCTTCAAAGTCTTAATCTACTTACCAAGAATTCCCACTGCAACATATCCCAGAATGGCAATAATGAAGAGGATGCAGCAGACAATGTCAGTGCAGCCCCTAGTAGTACACAGAAGAGGGAATGGAATGGTCTGAGTCCAGTGGTGCTCCAGTATGAACATAAAGTGCTATATTGTCTACATAATGGGGACTTTAAAACCACAAATCCTCTCTCACCTGTTATGGATTGGGCCTTTGAATGAGGGGTCATACTTCTTTGGTTCACCTAGACAGAAAATAATGCATTTTATACTGTATTCTGAGCATCATAACTAACAGGCCTACCATTTTGCATGGAAACAGCTTATAATAAACATCTTAAGACAATCGTGCCCCTTCTCCATAATTCATAAAGATGTTTCCTGTTCAATCTAATACAATCTCATTATATATACAAATACTGCATACCCAAAATACAAATATTGTATTTACATACTTAATTACATAAAAAAAGAAAACAAAGAATAAATATTTAGGAACCCAAATGATAAATGATAATAAAGAAACAATAACCCCTGTAAACACCCTGTGATTATCACCCCCCCCCCCCCCCATCATCCCTGTACATTATGAAGACCATGTTTTTATACCTTATTTTAAACTGGATTATGTTCGGACATGGTTTTAACTCCACATTCAAACTGTTCCATAGCTTCACTCTACATATTGATATACAAAACCCTTTCCTGGTGGTACAAATACTGTGTGTTTTGAAATGAAAAATTCCCCTTAAATTATAACCCCCCTCTCGATCACTGAACAATTTTGGAATATTTCCTGGTAGTAGGTTATTTTTAGCTTTAAACATTAATTGTGCTGTTTGGTATGTAACAATATGTGCACATTTTTGTAATTTTGACTGTTCCAGATATCCGACACACATATCCGTATTGCTCTTTTTTGGAGAATAGATAGTGAATATTGAATTCAGTAATTTAGATATGGTAAAACTAGTGAACTGATGAATTTGAGGCAACATTGAAAGAAACTGAAGGCTATAGTACATCAGGAAGGCTGGTGGAGGGAAGAATGAGTTGAGGAGCTCATTGTAATGCATGGAAAGGAATGAGGAATGTTATCAAGTAAACATGCATTAGAATGAGCCAGTCCTCCGATTCCTACCTCCACTAGCCTCCCTTGCAGTACATACTACAGTACATACTACAGTACACAGCCCTTCACTGGAATCACTGGACTCCTCTCTGTGTACTTCACACAGCAGAGACACCCCCAACCTCAATCTCAATCTCTGTGCGGTCAGTCAGATCACTTTCACCACAAAGCAGGCAGACACGCCTGGCAACCAGAGAAATTCCTCCCTAGTGACTCAGAAGACCCTCTGAAACATGAGAACCTTCGCAGTATCAATACTCAACCACCAGGGGTCAGCAGTACTTCAGTATGGTATGGGCAAAACCTATTCATCTCTATTGGATACCGGTGAATTTAATGGCTCAGAATGGTATTAAATGAGGCAGACTGCCCTGACGCCGAAACATAAATACCACACATTACCCTTTTCGTTCATTATGCCAAACACATATTGATTCTTACGAAGGGTAAATGTTACCGTAAATGTTTTTAAGGTAGCCATCTTTCAAGTAGTTTCCAATTTAATTTAATTGTTGATATGTCTCAAAATGCTATTATTGCAAGCCAGTGGAAGCTGGTGGACGGATCATTGTAATACATGGAATGGACAATGTGTCTGTCTTCCGATTTCTACCTCCATCAGCCTGCCCTGTCGCAAGCATACATCACAGCTTCTGTTGAGAGTTAGGTTACCTTAGGTTTAGGTTAGGTTAGGTTACCTTAGGTTTAGGTTAGGTTAGGTTTAGGTTACCTTAGGTCACAGTCTGTATCAGTGAGTACAGAGAGGGAGTATATCTGACATGTGCAAACCACAAACATAAGCTGTATTTGTGGATAGTTATTAGAAGACAGAAGATTAACCTTGTATAGTAAACTAGATTTAGGCCTTGCAATGAGGAAGAAGAGAGGTGATGACAATATTAGCCAACAGTAAAAGTTTAAGCCAAGCCATGGGTGACCGATCTACAACTTCTCTTCAGGAAGACAACAACATTAATTTATCGTAAACTAGACTCGGGCGCCTTGAGCAGAAAGACGCCAACGAATCAGTCATTGGTAAGAGTTTAACTCGGGCCATCCATGGGTGACTAATGCCCTCCTCCCTTCAACATCAACACACAACACCACCACCCACATCAACCCAGTGTCTCTGAAAGAGAGGCTGAGTCACTGGGTCTAGAAGACCATGGAGTATGGTTTTACTGCATGGCGTCATGGGTCATTAATAATTCACACCAGTGGTCAGCCTGCTAATGCAGCATGAGGCATTTACTGGACCTGCTATACCACAACATTAATCCTCTGGACAGAAAGAGAGATAGAGAGGACAGGAGAGGAGAGGAGAGAGAGAGACGCTGTTCAAAAACAAGCTCTCTCTCCCTACACACTTAGGCCTAGTCAGACATGCTGTGTTCAGAAACAACCCCTAGCCCCATCACCCTACACAGTTAGGCCTAGTCAGAAACAACTCCTAGCCCCTTCACCCTACACACTTAGGCCTAGTCAGAAACAACCCCTAGCCCCTTCACCCTACACACTTAGGCCTAGTCAGAAACAACTCCTAGCCCCTTCACCCTACACACTTAGGCCTATTCAGAAACAACTCCTAGCCCCTTCACCCTACACACTTAGGCCTAGTCAGAAACAACCCCTAGCCCCTTCACCCTACACACTTAGGCCTAGTCAGAAACAACTCCTAGCCCCTTCACCCTACACACTTAGGCCTAGTCAGAAACAACCCCTAGCCCCTTCACCCTACACACTTAGGCCTAGTCAGAAACAACTCCTAGCCCCTTCACCCTACACACTTAGGCCTAGTCAGAAACAACCCCTAGCCCCTTCACTCTACACACTTAGGCCTAGTCAGAAACAACTCCTAGCCCCTTCACCCTACACACTTAGGCCTAGTCAGAAACAACCCCTAGCCCCTTCACCCTACACACTTAGGCCTGTTCAGAAACAACCCCTAGCCCCTTCACCCTACACACTTAGGCCTAGTCAGAAACAACCCCTAGCCCCTTCACCCTACACACTTAGGCCTAGTCAGAAACAACCCCTAGCCCCTTCACCCTACACACTTAGGCCTGTTCAGAAACAACTCCTAGCCCCTTCACCCTACACACTTAGGCCTAGTCAGAAACAACTCCTAGCCCCTTCACCCTACACACTTAGGCCTGTTCAGAAACAACTCCTAGCCCCTTCACCCTACACACTTAGGCCTGTTCAGAAACAACTCCTAGCCCCTTCACCCTACACACTTAGGCCTAGTCAGAAACAACCCCTAGCCCCTTCACCCTACACACTTAGGCCTGTTCAGAAACAACTCCTAGCCCCTTCACCCTACACACTTAGGCCTAGTCAGAAACAACCCCTAGCCCCTTCACCCTACACACTTAGGCCTAGTCAGAAACAACTCCTAGCCCCATCACCCTACACACTTAGGCCTAGTCAGAAACAACCCCTAGCCCCTTCACTCTACACACTTAGGCCTAGTCAGAAACAACTCCTAGCCCCTTCACCCTACACACTTAGGCCTAGTCAGAAACAACCCCTAGCCCCTTCACCCTACACACTTAGGCCTGTTCAGAAACAACCCCTAGCCCCTTCACCCTACACACTTAGGCCTAGTCAGAAACAACCCCTAGCCCCTTCACCCTACACACTTAGGCCTAGTCAGAAACAACTCCTAGCCCCATCACCCTACACACTTAGGCCTAGTCAGAAACAACCCCTAGCCCCTTCACTCTACACACTTAGGCCTAGTCAGAAACAACTCCTAGCCCCTTCACCCTACACACTTAGGCCTAGTCAGAAACAACCCCTAGCCCCTTCACCCTACACACTTAGGCCTGTTCAGAAACAACCCCTAGCCCCTTCACCCTACACACTTAGGCCTAGTCAGAAACAACCCCTAGCCCCTTCACCCTACACACTTAGGCCTAGTCAGAAACAACCCCTAGCCCCTTCACCCTACACACTTAGGCCTGTTCAGAAACAACTCCTAGCCCCTTCACCCTACACACTTAGGCCTGTTCAGAAACAACTCCTAGCCCCTTCACCCTACACACTTAGGCCTGTTCAGAAACAACTCCTAGCCCCATCACCCTACACACTTAGGCCTGTTCAGAAACAACTCCTAGCCCCATCACCCTACACACTTAGGCCTGTTCAGAAACAACTCCTAGCCCCTTCACCCTACACACTTAGGCCTGTTCAGAAACAATCCCTAGCCCCTTCACCCTACACACTTAGGCCTAGTCAGAAACAACTCCTAGCCCCTTCACCCTACACACTTAGGCCTAGTCAGAAACAACCCCTAGCCCTTTCACCCTACACACTTAGGCCTAGTCAGAAACAACTCCTAGCCCCTTCACCCTACACACTTAGGCCTAGTCAGAAACAACTCCTAGCCCCTTCACCCTACACACTTAGGCCTAGTCAGAAACAACCCCTAGCCCCTTCACCCTACACACTTAGGCCTGTTCAGAAACAACCCCTAGCCCCTTCACCCTACACACTTAGGCCTAGTCAGAAACAACCCCTAGATCCCTCTCCCTACACTTAGGTATACGCATAAGATGGTAAGAGCCCACACTAGCATACTATGTAGAATGCATGTAGTATTATTTCATTCTATGTAGTATGCCAGTGTGGATATCAGAACATAACCTGTGTGTGTGTGTGTGTGTGTGTACACACCACCATCAACCAGAGGTGCCCTTGGCTTGAAGACAAGGTAGGGGTTAGTTAGAGAAATGCATTGGGTACACTGAGCCACAACAACAAGAGAGCATAGGTGTGAATGTGTTATCAACACAATGCAAACTCAGCCAAGATAAGGACACACATGGCCATATTAATCTTTTGCTCCAGTGCTTACTTACACAGTGCAGCAGGAAACAGCATTTGAATGAGAAAGAGAACAAACATTCATGAAAGCCTTGGCCAGCCTTTCTTCCTCCACACCTATACACTCTGCTAGCCAGGAGAAGGTGCAATCCACACCCAGATTCTCTCTCTCTCTGCCATCTTTGTCATGCTGATACTGAAGCTCCAGTTTCACCCCAACACCCACACTCTTTACACTTTTAACAAGCTCCAACTAACAGAACCCCTTGCTGGTCCAAGCAGTAGGGGAACCCCCCCTCCCTTTTAGCCAATTAATTAACTTTGATTCTAGAACCACACAACTAACCTTTGCTCAAATGGAGCACTTTGACAAAGCTCCATATAAAAAAGCTCCACTATACTATACAAATAAAACACTTTGTTTTATTTGTATAGTATAGTATAGTGGATAGTGTACATAGCCTTTATTTATGTAAACCAGCTCCTTCCCTTCTTGTTTTTTTGTTTTTTTTTCTCCTAGCACCAGGGGAGCCCCCCCTCCCAAATGTCGTTGTTTGGTACCTGTACTATATCAATGACAAAAATAAAAAAAATAAAGACCATTCATTCAGACCATTCATTCTTAGTTTACCTCAAGACAGAGAGACAGAGAAAATAGCCTAGGAGAAGCTTCAATGTTGAGCAGAGTCAGAGTGAGTCAGAACAGGAGTTACCATTCTTTCCATAGTAGGGTCCCTCCTCCTGCTGCTCCTCGGGCATCGTGGAATTCCTCTCTGAGGGGTTCGACTTTTGAAATGACCTGGAAAACCTTTCCTTTCCTTTCCTCTATCCCTTCTTTTCGTCACTCTGTTTTGCCTTCACTTCTTTTTCCTGCCGACCGGTGTGTGTGTGTGTTTATGGATGAGTGAGAGGGAGAGAGAGAGGTAGACGGGAGGGAAAGACAGCTATTGTGAGGGAGAAACTCGTCCAACCTGTCCTGAGTGGCTCTGATTGAACGCAGGCTGGTCCGTCAGTCAGTCAGTCAGTCGGTGCTCCTGGCGTCTGTCCCCCCACAGCTGCCTCTCTCTCTCCGCCTGTCCACCTGTTCGTTTCTCTCTTTCTCTTCCCCCTTTTCTCTTTCCCTTACACCACACACAGAGCTCCTTCCTCCTTCCGTAAGGGTGTCTTTTTCACTATCTGTCTGCTGTTGTTTTTTCGTTTTCTCTCTCTCTCTCTCTCTCTCTCTCTCTCTCTCTCTCTCTCTCTCTCTCTCTCTCTCTCTCTCTCTCTCGCCCCAGCAGGCAGGTAAGCTCACTGCTCACCTACAGGCTAAAGGGAGGGGTGGGAACACAGCTTGGAGGGAAGAGGGGGGTGGAGACAATGTTGACTTGTTTATCTACCGGCCCTCCCCTCCCCCTATGAGTGAGGGAGAGAGAGGAAGAAAAAGAAAGAAAGAGCTACTGGATATCTCTTGTTTGGAGGAGAATCGAAGCTGCCACGCAAGGCTACTCATACAGATGTGATCAGAAACGTCATGTGTTTGGTGGGAAACAACATTAGCTGTTGGTTAGCTGTAACCTCTATTATGTAGTATGAATCAGAGGCTGGGGTGAGACTCAGGTGGGCTAGCATTAGGATCACATGAAAAAAAAAAAACTAGTGCCTTCAGTTTTGGCTTGCAAATGAACACACATGATCAACATATTTTGCTTCCTATATTATATATATATATCTCCACTCTGACAATATTGGATTGGTAATTCTTATTGAAATGTATTCTTTCACTTAGATTTTCGTTTATTCACAGGGTAGATTGTTCAAATGCCGATCATTCTGAGGTTTACTATTGACAGGTGTGTCCTTTCATTCTCAATCAACACATGCCCCCTCTTGTGGGCACATTATAGTATTGCATTGGGTGGTTTCATCCAATCCGCCTGAGATGCACACATGTCTTTAACTACAAAACCAACATCCTGTTGGCCCATATTCTCTGCTGTTAGTGTTGGTGGTCTCACACACGCAAGCATTTCACCTTTAGATGCTTTTCATTATTAAAAATGACTGTCAACCGCAATTAGAGTGACTTGTTAGCCTTCGAAGAAAGCATAAATAAAGGATTCTGTTTATGCAAATACAGTTATACAGTTATTGAAGACGTGGATTTGTGTGGGTGTGTTCCATGACAAGCTGGTAGTGCTATCCCCAAGAAATGTTGGGAAATTTCTGTTGCAATCCATGCAGAACTCTTTCCATGCAGTGTAGCCTGATCCAGTCTGGCTGGGCAGGGCCAACTTTCCATTTTTACTCATTTGTGAGTGGGAGGCCACAAGCACGTGATACAGTAACTTTAACTTCATCCCAAGGCTACTGCACAGAGCACATAATAAGCCTGGAATAATAGTGACTCAAACCTGACCTTAGCGGGAGTGAATTGACTTCAATTATTTATTGAGTAAATACAGTAGGCCTATGTGTTATTATTTGAACAGTACATCACACAGCTGCGAAGGCGTGGCTCAGAATCAGAAACTTCTGGTGTGGAAGCACTAGGGGGGGAAGTGCTGATAAGTAAAGCCTACAGTTTTCAACACTCTTTCTATTGGCTTAATGAAGGGAAAGTTTGCGGCATCGGTCCTACCGCCCTTTCGCACATTTGGGCAGAAAAGTACTGATGGGTTCTGCATGGGGAATGTATGTCAGCTTAAGATGGTCGATGTTCCTTTGTGTCTCCAAAGACCTGATATACAGTAGATGTCGATAAAACGTTGCCAATTGAACAACAATCTTTATTCGATCGTTATTGTTGTTTTCTTATTACATTTTGTTGTCATATTCTATTTTATATCTATTACAAAACCAGATTGGAGGTTGCTGAAAATGACACAGTATGTTTAGCATCAAACAGCTAATATTAGCATCAGCACAACTTGCTTTGCTGGTGGGGGGTGAAAGGAGTGTGTGTGTGTGTGTGTGTGTGTGTGTGTGTGTGTGTGTGTGTGTGTGTGTGTGTGTGTGTGTGTGTGTGTGTGTGTGTGTGTGTGTGTGTGTGTGTGTGTGTGTGTGTGTGTGTGTGTGTGTGTGTGTGTGTGTGTGTGTGTGTGTGTGTGTGTGTGTGTGTGTGTGTGTGTGTGTGTGTGTCACACTCAGTGTTTAAGAACGCCGCTGTTGGTGAGGATGTTTTGAAATTCACCATCAAAGCAAGACTGCAGGTATTACCGACCAAGTACAATCTGTCCACCTGGTATCCCCACACTCACAGTCCATTCTGGTTAAACCATCAGGATTCACAACACCTAGAGTCCATTGCACACATAACAAATGGATGTAATGCATACAAACACCTGTCCTGTACATAGCTCGTCATGACCGTATTGTGGACATTGTGTCTGATACAGTACAAAATATCTTACCATCTAGCGCAGCTATGTACAAGCATGCCAGAGTGTTACCAGAGTGGTTTGGTTTTACCAATGATGTTTTTGCCAACATCCCAAATACACCTGATGTTGTCTTTGTTGACACCAGCCACAAGGAGGTGCTGATTGTAGAAGTAGGCTGCCCCTTTGACCTGTACATGGACCAGACTTTCCAGGACAAGTATATCAAATACCAACCACTATTTGTACGATAACCAGCTTTGGGTACAAGTGTAAATTCAGTATACTTGTATTTGGAAGTCTGGGCCATGTATATAAATGCACCATGAGGGGTCTGAGAATTGCTGCAATGACTAAAAGAAAGGCCAAACAGGTTGCCAAATTTTGCTCTGTCTCAGCTATTATTGGCAGCTTGGCCGTGTGGAGAAGGAGGTGTTATGTGTACCCTTGAGTGTTCAGTGCTGCTTAGCCCCGAAATATTTGATTCCCTGTATGTGTAATATGATTTGTGGAACCAAATAAAGTATTCAAATGTGTGTGTGTGTGTGTGTGTGTGTGTGTGTGTGTGTGTGTGTGTGTGTGTGTGTGTGTGTGTGTGTGTGTGTGTGTGTAAGATGGTTGGGAGCTGCAGAGGCCCATCTTTAATCCATTAAATGCATCCTCTTTACGGGATCTACAGTAATCCAATTCCCTGGATTCTGACCAATGATATACCATACATGATTCTGTCTAATGTCGGTGCGTACATTGTGCATGGTGTATGGTGCCTGGTGCGTGGTGCGTGGTGCGTGGTGCATGGTGCGTGGTGCATGGTGCATGGTGCATGGTGCATGGTGCGTACACATTGCAACATTCACTAAAAGGACAACTGCTGCCCTGCTGCTGCATCACTTGGAAACATAATTTGATTACAGAACGCTACATTTGTCCAAACAGTCTCTACAAAGACATAAACATCTTAGAGACATAGTTTCTGTGGACGAGGAACAAACCCAAAGGCTGAGGGCTGGTTTCCCCAAACACAGACTAAACCTAGTCCTCCACTAAATCAAACTTTCCATGGAGAATCCCCATTCATAGTCCACACTCACCGAACATTGAGGCTGTTTTGAGAGCTAAGGGAGCTTATGTTCCTAATGAAGTGTCCGGTGTGTGTAGTATTAGGCTTAATCTGTGTCTGGGAAACCATCCCTATGTGGAGGTCCAGAGAAATGTTGTCCTGTATTTTCATCTTCAGGTATTTCCTTTAGAACTGTCTTTGTTTCCTGAGCAGAGTTTCCTCTCATTATGATCCTGCACCACCTCCTCCTCCTCTTCCTCCTCAGCCCAGTCTACCAAAGGTCAAGTGACTTCCCATAACATGACCAAACTCGCTTCACAAAAGCTGTATATGAAGCAATGGAGGCTGGTGGTGGTAGAAATCGGAGGATGGGCTCATTGTAATGCATGGAACTGAATAAAGAGTGTTTGATACCATTCCTCATTCCATTCCATGCATCAAAACGAGCACGTCCTCTGATTTCTGCCCTGATATGAAGTTGCATGCTTAGTGCAGTTACTCCTTATCTCCTATAACAACACTGGTCTCTATCTTGCTCAATTTATATTCTACAGATTAAGATAAGATAAGATGCATGGTGCTAATGTATACAAAATAAAAAATTAAGAATCTAATAGACAGGGGGCACCTGGGTGGCATAGCTCACTAAGGTGCATGCCACATAATCTGGTTCCATTCTGGCCATCGACCTATCCTGCATGTCACCCCTCCTCTCTCTCACCCATCCTTCCTGTCAAGCTCTACTTGTACTAGCATTGATGCATTATGCAAGTAATGAATGGCCGTGTAGCTACTGTATATACAAAAAGAGAAAAGAGAAGCATAATGTCATCAACAGCACATCACTACTAAAGTAGCCGTGACTACTCCCCCTCAGTCTGCCTCTCTTTACAGTCAAGGGGAGTCAGTGGAGTGTTGGCTGTAAGACAGCATGTGTGACAGTTTGTCTCATGGGGTGTGTTTTCTGCACAGAGATAGAGAGCGTAAGAGTGCTGACTACGTCAGATAACAGCTACTGAGAAATAGACACCAGGAACGGAGCCTGGATGGAGGTTTGATAGGGAAGTGTGCCCTCTGCCTTCAAACGTCTTCACTACTAAAACAATATCGTCTTTGTGTGTCAGTACTTTTTAAGCCAAGATTTGCGGTACAGAGGTAGACCTGGGCAGTGTGGCCAAAACAAATCATCTAAAATAAACCAAATAAACTTGGGACACCCCCGTAAATTTAAAACAACAGCTTTGGTCTAGCCCACTATTTTTAGGGTAATTCACAAGAGTCCATGTGTAATTGGACTCCAGCTCTGGACTGTAAGACTGCCTACCATCGCTAACCAAAAGCAGTCTGTAACAACACATCTCTCTCAGAAGATCTAGACAACCACTTCTCCTTCTGTTTCTGGTTAGATGTTATAGGATCATGACCTTCAGCTTAACACAAATTACAAGACTGATCTAAGATAAGAGACGAGGTACACCTTTATCCTATTTAATCATCAGTTACAACTGTCTGAAGCCTCTTTGGTAATGATAACCCCACCACACTCACACATACACACACAGGAGCACAGCTATAAGAACTTTCTAACGATAAATGGCCGAGGCAAACAACAAGAGACTTTACCATGCTTGCCCAGACCGTTACGTGCCCTGCTGAAGCCTGAAAAAGTAAACATGTTCGTTTTTGGACCTGGTCTGCACCTCTGGCGTCACCATCAGCAATCTGACCAGCACAGACCTCACTATCTCTGACCATCTGGCCATCACCCTGGACATAAACATCCCCACCCCCCATGACAACCAGAAGCGCACCATAACATTCCGGAACCTCAAGTCCATAACCCCTCCTCCTTCTCCTCCATCCTGGCTGACTCCATCTCTGACTCTGCCCTTACTCCAGGCGTCTCCCCCACTGAACTGGTGAACACCTACAATGATGCACTTTCCTCCTGCTTTGACCAGGTTGCTCCCACCAAAAGCAAATCTGTCTCCTTCACTCACTCTGTCTCCTTCACTCCTGCCCCCTGGTACACCGACCAACTCCACCATCTCAAAGCCAAAGGCCGTCAACTTGAACGCCTACACAAAATAACTGGTCTCACTGTCCATTTGGATGCCTACAAACTTCACCAACAACAATATAAAGAAGCCCTCAACAGTGCGCGCTCCTCCTACTATTCCTCCATCTTTGATTCTGGCCGTAACAACCCAAAACACTCTTCTCCACCATCAACAAACTCCTCCAGCCCATGGACACTATCTCTAACTCATTCACCACCAGCAAATGCAACCTATTTCTAACATTCTTTCAAACCAAAATTGACACAATACACAACCAGTTGACTGCTGCCTCTCCCACCACCCTCCCTGACCCCCATTCCAACCCCCCACGACCCCCAAGTCATCCTCTTACATCTTTCAGTCCAATCACTGATTCCGTCCTATCCTCCACAGTCACCAGCATGAAGTCCTCAACCTGTGCCTTGGATCCCATTAAATCAGAAATCCTCATCATCGGCCCAAAGTCCCTCACCCGTTCCACCCAGACATTCTCACTCAACATCGATGGCTTCACCGTAACCCCCTACAGTCATGATACCGTTAACCGCGGTTAAACCGTGGTTTAATTTGGGGACGGTTTAAATGTTTCAATTCTATATCGCCTAACCCTACATCTTATGAATTCCCATCCCTACTTATTTGTCTTTGTGCTGCAATGTCAAGGAACCGAAGCCTAAGAATTTTGCTCTCTTACACTTGTGTAATGTGACGTAACAATACAACTTCAAACTTCAAAGTCATATACAGTAGACAACACCACTGCACTGAAACAGACCTGTGACAGACTCTCATACTCTCATACATAGAACACATGCCCATTCACCTCTTTTGTTTTCCTCGACAGAGCAGATATAAACAAGCCAGAGCCTTAGCAACCAGCCAATCTGTCCGAATCTATTTGATTAGTGGGCTATTCATTGAACAGTCAGTAACACAGGAAACATGATCACATTCTCTCAAAGTCTGCAAAATCAACCTCATGTATTTTTATTTTGGTAGCCTCACCAATGCTTTGAATAACTACTGTACAGTACGAACGAGTGAAGAAGTCCAGCAAGCAGAGGTTTTCACTTCCACTCTCCAAGCATAGTAGTGACCAGGGGAGGAGGGTGGGAGGTAGAAGTCGGATTATGGGTTTCATTGTAATGCATGGAATGGATATAGGAATGGTATCAAACACAAGGAATGGTATCAAACACAAAAAAATGTACTCCATTCCATGCATTACAATGAGCCCGTCATCCGATTTTTACCTCCACCAGCCTCTCCTGGTAGTGACCGACAGACGACTATTGGAAGGACAACAGCCAAAGACAACAGCCACGACTACCAGTCGGGAAAAGGAAGGGCACGGCAGGCACACAAATAGACATGAGGTTCCTCACGGATCCCGTGAGGGTGCTGCTGTAACTCAACATCACATATTAAAGGAGCTGGCCTCTGTTCTCCAACTCAGCCCCAAGGACCCCCTAATAACTTACTCCAGCACTCAGTCTGCTGTCTAACTGGAGCCAATCCAGGACAACTGGGTTAGCAATAGGTCACATGTTTGGATCAGACCGGTGATCGACGAGGAGATTAGAGGGAAAACAATGCTAACAGTACAAGGGGAAGGGGTTTTCTCTCTCTCGCTCTGTTTATCTCTCTCTGTTTATCTCTCTCTCTCTCCCCCTATCCTCTCTCTCTTTCTCTCTCTCTCTGTCTCTCTCCCTCTCTTTCTCTCTCACTCTGTTTCTCTCTCTCTCTCTGTCTCCTTATCCTCTCTCTCTTTCTCTCTCTCTCCCTCTCTTTCTCTCTCTCTTTCTCTCTCGCTCTGTTTCTCTCAGTCTCTCTCTCTCTCTCTCTCTCTCTCTCTCTCTCTCTCTCTCTCTCTCTCTCTCTCTCTCTCTGTCTCCCTCTCTCTCTCTCCCACCCACACCCAGTGTTTGGGTTAATATACCCAGTTTGTGAGTGGAGTGTGGGAACGAGGAGGCCGTGGTAACAGAGAACATCTGGGCCTGGCCTCAAATGCAGCCTTCATGTTCATGAACACCTCAAAACTGCGATCTGCCGCCAAGAATCAGGTTTCAAACCACCCACTCTTCTAAATATGTCATATAATTACACATAATCTAAGACTGGATTTAGCTGTAGGCAGACTCTGATCCTGCCAGCGCGCCTGTTATTAAGGTTTCTTGATGAATCCTAGCCTGAAATTACTCCATGATGCGAAGACTTAGGCCTGACTAAGTTGGGAGTAAAGCCGCTGTATTTCTGTGACACTCCCACTGCGCTATGGTTGATTACAACCTTCTGGGTGCAACTACAGTACGAAATGACTAACCCTTCACACAGCTAAAGCTAGACGTTTTGGGTAAGCACCACCGCTCAATTCTAATTAATAATTTGCTTTGCAGTGCAGGAACTTTGACTACATTTCTATCTACAGAACACAACCCGACTACCATAGGAGAGGCATGGTAAAATAAATCCTGTGCAATTCTGTTGGAGATCTCTTCATGGGCCTGCAGCCTTAACAGCAGGGTGTATACAAGATGAAAATAAGCAAGACTATTTATTTCACAGTAGGGCTGTATGTTTCAAACGCCCCATGGATTGCTACCCTTTTGTGCAAGTTGTACAGCCCAAAAAATGCTTTTTAGACATATCAACAAAACACACTCACAAGGAGTTGACTACAGAGAGAGATTAAGCACTGACTGTCACATATAAATACAGTACATAATGTTCTGCTTCAATACATACTTATTGTTTGGACTAAATCATAGCGATAGAAATTAGACAGACAGATAGTGACAGATAATGACTAAATGACAGCAATGTATGACTCAATTTAGAGTGCTAGAGGTCAAGAGCAATCCCATAGCAAGTCCCTTAAGAGGTCTTCAAATGCATTTCCTGTCCAATCACTCCTGGCTACTCCCAACTGCAATATCTTCTTGCTCAACTGCTTCCTCCCATCAAATCTTTGGTTTTGAGTTGACCTTTAGACTTATAAAAGAGGCATTATCACAAATGCAATCTCTTATGAAGGAGAATACTGTATTTAGTGCTACTTCAAGTGAAGGATTGTTCAGTAAAATCAGTGTGCGTTGTGTAGAGTGGAGTGGAGCGACAGCGGTAATGAGAGAGTGGGGATTCTGGGGGAAATCAATTAGTGATCATGGGATGGACGGACAGGGAGAGGGAAAGGGTGTGTGTCCAGAGGAGTGGAAAATAAACACAGGGGCTATACACTATGAAGAAAGGAGACAGCTAACGAAGACAGGAGTCAACCATCAAACTACCCCTGTCCCTGCTCCATGTCCACAGGACCCTACAAACCTCAGATAAAAGATGACAACTCAAAAGAATACTCTGTAGATAGCAAATCTGTCAGAGCGATTTCTACAGTCCATCTTGTGGAAGGAGCAGACCCCCTGAAAACGATCCTTCAGCTCATAAAATGGGATCCAGATGTTGTAATGCTACTGTACAAGGCAGTCAGACTTTACAATTCTGTCATCCATTTCAGATTGATCTCCTCTATACTTACTGTAACTGGAGTTTCAATGCTGTACATGGAGAAGGCAGAACAACAGCTGGCTCTATCATTTTGATGCCTAAAGTCCACTTCAGCAAATATTCTTCATCATTTTAGACAACACAAATAGCTAACAACTAGAGTAGAGTGAATAGAAAAAAACATCTTTAATGAAAACGTTTTGCCTTACATTATGTGTTCATAAATTAGAGCTTGTTTGAAAACATAATCCCAATCAACGCCTAGAATAGAAACCTCAGCGAATAGTAGGTTATTATTACTTGCATTGCCTAAAACAAAACAATCAAAGCATCTTGGTCGGGCACTGTCCTAATTTTTTCAGGCAGTTTTTAATTAAGTAATCTATATTTAGTTGGTTGACATTTCGGCACAATGCTGGGAAGTCATTCTCTCCCCTGCCAATCCAGCCAGAGGAATGTAGCAGCAACGGGACATGCAAAGGCTGAGTTGGGACCGAGTTGGGACACTACAGTGTCAACTACAGTGGGACACAATAAAGTGAGAAAGAAATCTGGAGCATAGAATGCTTGCATACGCAAAATTAAACAATGCGTATACATCACTGTTTGCACAAGGAGATTGATATTAACCCATTTGAAATATAGAAAGTAATACCACTGTACACATGTCTCTAAGTGTATGAACACACGCACGACCTGGGCGTGATATTAATAGCTGCGCCTGATAGCTGTATTAATCCATGAAAACGAAACTACAGTATACCCCAGGACAGGTACAATCATGTTTAAAATCCCCCTGGTCCATGACTGAAACTTACCATATTTCGGGTTCTCCTCCAGTTCCATCATGAAATAGTGTGTCCACTTATAAACTAAAACCTAGACTCCATATGTCACAATTCACAGCCTTAGCAGAAATGTTGTCACTGTAAATCCGACGCGATTACTTCGCTAAAGTCCACTCCAAATCTAGACTAAACCACAAAACATTTACAGAGGCATTCCTTAGTTGACAAATATGACCAATGAATACTAAGCAAAACTCTGAGTGACGGTGAAATTAGCGAATCACTATACATGGGTGGGACCTCGCTACTGCACCGCCGATACACCGCTAATATAACGGTATGATTCAAGTGTAATCGAGTGTCCGTTTCAATGTCTATTTTAGTGTGCAATGTATCAAAAAAAAATGTTTGGATAAATGACAATCAGGGGAGGTTCAAAGACCTCCTAAAGATTTTGCTGCTCAGAATCTTTCCAAAATAAACGGAGATTTTGATGAGCGCTGAGCTAAACAAGAAATGAAATATGAACCGTAGGATATACAGTTAAAATGGCATTGATAAAACAGAAGGCGAATGCCAAAAGTCTGACTACAGATAGGATATACAGATAGAAGAAAGGAGTGCCGTCCAATGGGGGGCCGTTGGGCATTAAATTACATAGGCTCTAAGGGGGCATTATGTTGGCTCCAAAACAACACAATACTATTGTTCAAAACTCAGCACTGGCCATATAAAGTTCGATGTATGATTAATTATTAATGCTATTCGTTCATTTATTCATTCGTTTATAATTCAGCCTAACAGCTGGTGACTACTACACTCCATGTAAAAAAAAATAAAAAAAATATAAAAATCTTCAGTCGCTCTCTGAAGCTTGGTGGACGGGTGTAGCGGGGGTGATTTGGAATCACACTTTCAGGGTTTGAGACATGTACACTCAATGGGCCCTCCCTCAGAACTTGAGGTTGTCCTTTTGGCCTAATGGTATAGCAGACGCTTGTGTCTTCCATAGGCCAAAGACCCGGGCTGGAAACCTGCCCGTCACAATGGCACATTTCAGGACTTACTATCTTACATGAGAATGATCTGCATGATTCCTTCATCCCTTCTAATGTCCTACTTTTACTGCCCAGAGACACACAGTAGTGGTGGTGTTAGTGAGCAATAACCAATGTAAAACACAATTAATATGGTTATATAGATCTATATGGAAAATGTTTTGTTGGGTATCAGGTGCTCATGTTTGCGACCATGGATTATATTATACATCTTACCAATCGTTCGCCAACAATGAGAAATAACTTTTACTGCAATATGCTGCAATATAATGTATGACTTCTACTGCAATATGCCACCCAACAACGAGGGCGCATGAGTGTTAAAGTCATACCAATGGGTTTGTTTTCTTGTTGAGTACTGCTCTCTGCTGGTCAACTCAGTCCTTCTGAGAGAATGGGGAAATTATCGTCATCTCACAAGAAAAACACTCAACCACTTAACGAATAAAACCATATTTCCTGGACATACTCTACATGGAACAATCTATAGCCAGAATACATGGAGCTAAAAAAAAGGACAATTCAAACATGGACCTCTGCAATACCAAAGTTAAAAGAGTTGATGGAGTGACTGTGTTTGTAGGCTGTGACTGTGTTGTATGTGAATGTAACCTGTAATTGTTGTACTATTATGATTTTATGATATACCAAATCTAGTGTAATGAAGAACTATCCGCTTGTTAAGTCTGACGTCAAAAGTGACGTTTAGCCATTTCCGAGTCCAAACCAGAAATTCGAGAAGGGTCCAGCTGCGGACATCACGCCTATCACCTGGCAGCGGAGTGGACGTTCGATGACGTCTTGTCATTTACGAAATATCAAAACATTACTGCCCTCTACTGGGCATGTACATGCACTGCTCATGGAGTGTAGGCTATTTGGCGTTTCTCTCACAAGTTGTATGGACTGTCACAGAGATAGATACAGTGGGGGAAATAAGTATGAACACATCAACATTTTGTCCAGTAAATGTATTTCCACTGAGCCTATTCAAGTGAAATTGGCACCAGACTTTGGCATTAGCTCAAACAATCCAGACAAAAAAATCTAAACATAAAGTTGTGTGTAATAAAGTGTAATGAAACAAGAAATAAGTATTGAACACATTAACTGAAAATAATTCAATACTTGGAGAAGCCTTTGTTTGTAATGACAGCTTCAAGGCGCTTTCTGTAGTAAGTAACTAATCGACCCGCAGTATTCAGGTGTGATTTTGGCCCATTCCTCTACACAGATTGTTTTTAAATCTTGTGAATCTGGATCTTCAGATGCTTCCACAAATGTTCAATTGGGTTTAAGTCAGGTGATTGACAGGGCCATTCCAACAAGTAGATTTTTGCTTCCTTTGCTGTATGATTTGGATCGTTGTCCTGCTGGAAGGTCCACCCACTTCTCATCCTCAGCGTCCTGGTGGATGGTAGCAGGTTCATCTCAAGAATCTCTCTGTACATGGCTCCATTCATTGGTTATTAAATGTTAATGTTATATTACATTTTGGTCTCATGTGACCCGAGTACATGCTCCCAGTAGTTCACTGACTTGTCCAAATGTTGTTTGGCAAACCTTAAATGAGCTTCAACATGTATTTTTTTCCAGTAGTGGAGTCTTGCGGGCTGAGTGTGCACAGAGGCCATGGCGGTGGAGTGCATTGCCTACTGTCACAGTTGTACATGCTGCCTCCAAGTCTTTCTGGAGATCTTTCCTAGTGGTATCTATCTTTACATTCCATTATCCAAATGCATACAACTAGAATTCCATTTGACTTGCAACTAATTAACTAATAAATGCCATGAACCATCACAAGCGTAGATAAATCGTAGATTTATTTAGAGCTTGAGAATTCACAAGACAAGTGGTTACATACTGCATTTGACATTTTTGTGAAAGCGACTTACAACAAATAAATGTAAGAAAAAGAAAAAGAAAAAAGAAAAAGTAATCTATGCTATGACCATTGGAAAATACAATGCTAGAAGAAGTACTTTTTAAACATTTTTAAATGTAATTTATAGTAGAGAAACTGTACAGGGGGTAGTGGGGATGAGGTCTTTAGGAGGGACAGTTAAGATATAGCCTGAAGAGATGGGTCTTCAATCAGAAGATAGGTAGCGACTCTACAGTCCTTACAGCAGCTCGCTCCACCAGCGGGGCGACAGAACAGTGAAAAGTTGTGACCAGTAGAGAGACTGCTGCATCAGCATAGAGGTGGCAGCGCCAGGCAACCAGCCCAGGTGGAAGTGCAGAGTGACCAGGCAGGGGTTTTGGGGCAGAGTGACCAGGCAGGGGTTTGGGGGCTGTTTTCCTCGGTAGGTGAGCACTAGGATCTTGAATCTGATGAAATCACAGCATCAAGTTCCTTAGGGTCCATATCACCAACGACCTCACCTGGGATGAGCATACCAACCAGGTGGTGAAAAAAGCACAACATCGCCTCATCGCAACATCTTAGGCGGCTGAAAAAGTTCGGCTTAGGGCCTAAAATCCTAGGGGCCTTGTTCAGAGGCACAATCGAGAGCATCCTAATGGGATGCATCACTGCCTGGTATGGGAACTGCACTGCCCAACATCGCAAAACACTGCAAAGGGTAGCGCGGACAGCTGAGAGGATCAGCGTGTCAGAAAGGCCCTCAGAATTATCAGAAACTGTTCGAGCTTCAGGCTACATCTTATTGTGCTTTGCACAGCATTTTGCACTATTGAAGCCACTGTAGTACGACTGGTCACTACCATCTCTTTATTACTTTATTATTACTTATTTTACTTATGGCGCTTTTCCATCAGCAGCCCAGCCCGGTTCGGGTCAGGTCGGTTCGGCCCGCTTTGGCCCGCTTTGGATCAGTTCTGGTTTTCCACTATACACAACAGACCCGGAGTGTCTGAAAAGTGTGTGTGAATGCTGAAAAGAGAAAGAAACTTATGTGGGCTATCGTAAGGAGCGACGATGTTGGCTTTGATCGTCGGCGTAAACAACAAACACAGGTGGGTTTTGTTATCCTTCACGGCTATTTCTAGTATATGACTGGTTTGGGTTTATTCCGAATTTACAAAACACATTATCTCTGATCTATTCCAGATGCTTCATTTTTTGCGAAATCTTCGCAGCGCCCCGTCAGCGTGGGCCATCAACAGAGCTAACGAGTGGTGGGATTTCGTGGTCCCTGATTTCACCGATGCTCTGTGGGTACAGAACTTCAGAATGTCGGAGGAAACATTCCTGTATCTGTGCCATAAACTTCGACCAGCCATGGAGAGACGAGACACAGCCTTCCGTTTGTGTGTCCCCCTCAACAAAAGAGTAGCGATGGCACTGTGGAAATTGGTGACCAACTCCGAGTACAGAAGTGTATCACATCTGTTTGGTGTCAGTATCACAACTGTGTGGCGGTGTGTGAGAGACTTCTGCGCTGCTGTACAAGCGATACTAGTACCAGAACTCATTCGTCTTCCAACCCAGGAAAAGTTTGAGGAAATGGCTGACTACTTCGAGCAGAGATGGGGGGTTCCACAATGTGTTGGTGCTATTGACGGATCTCACATCCCCATTTTGGCACCAAGAGAATACCACTGTGACTTTTTCAACCGTAAGGGCTGGCACTCAATCATCCTGCAAGCCATTGTAGACGGAAAGGGATTGTTCTGGGATGTCTGCACAGGGTTTACAGGGAGTATGCATGATGCCCGTGTTCTCCGTGTGTCCGGGCTGTGGGAGCTAGCCACCTATGAAAACCTTTTCTCAGGTCGCACAAGGAACATTGGTGGATGTGACATTGGTTACTACCTTCTAGGGGATGCTGCATATCCCCTGCACAGCTGGCTTTTGAAGCCATTTTCTGATAACGGACGACTGACTGAAGAACAACTACAGTACAACATCAAAACAAGCAGAGCAAGGGTTGCTGTTGAGAATGCCTTTGGCAGACTCAAGGGCAGGTGGCGTTGCCTTATGAAGCGGAATGACTGTGATCTGGCCCTGGTGAAATCAATGGTGATTTCATGCTGCGCTCTACACAACCTTTGTGAAGCCCATGGTGAGGACTACAGACAGGAATGGAGTGTTCATGACACACCAGAACCATCCTTGGTGGCGCTGCCACAAAGGGCTGAGACTGAGGGACTGGGTGTGCGTCAGGGGCTGATGCGCTACTTTACCTCACTGTAGCATCATTGTTATGTTCAGCATATGAGATGGCTACTGCCTGATTGTCTGCATGTTTGAATCATTTCTATTGGATATTGTTCTGCACATATGTTGTTCTACACATAATAAAGTCATGTTTTTTGAACCCTTAAAACCACTGCCTTCACTTGTCTGCTTTATGAACTGTAGCATCATTGTTATGTTCAGCATATGAGATGGCTACTACTTTAGGTCACTGTGGCATCATTGTTATGTTCACACACACACAGAGATTAGATCACGGTGCTTGTATTTATTAAGGTGCAAAGTGTAGTGAAATACAATTAAAACACTGCAAACGTGCAAAATAATTAATAATTTAAAATAAAACGTGCAAAAACACTGCAAACAGCAAAAAGTGAGTAAAGTAAAAACGTAAAGTAAAAACGTAAAGTAAAAACGTAAAGTAAAAACGTAAAGTAAAAACGTAAGATTATATATAAACATAAGACTTAAGACCATGGCTGAAGTTCAAGACCGCAATCAGGGGCGGGGGTGGAACCCTACAGCTGGCACCACGTCAGCCGCGGTGGCGAACACCAGCACGTCCTCTAGCGACGTTGCACATCTGCCCACTGTGATGAGAAACAAAGACGGGTCAGGTCATGTGGTTATGTTAGGGTCAGTCATGTGGTTATGTTAAGGTCAGTCATGTGGTTATGTTAGGGTCAGTCATGTGGTTATGTTAGGGTCAGAGTCATGTGGTTATGTTGGGGTCAGTCATGTGGTTATGTTAGGGTCAGAGTCATGTGGTTATGTTAGGGTCAGAGTCATGTGGTTATGTTAGGGTCAGAGTCATGTGGTTATGTTAGGGTCAGAGTCATGTGGTTATGTTAGGATCAGAGTCATGTGGTTATGTTAGAGTCAGAGTCATGTGGTTATGTTAGGGTCAGGGACATGTGGTTATGTTGGGGTCAGAGTCAGGGACGTGGTTATGTTGGGGTCAGAGTCAGGGACATGTGGTTATGTTGGGGTCAGAGTCATGTGCGTAATCCATCACTGCGATATCCATGTGCTTCTTGAAGGAGTCGTAGGTGGACACCACAGGCAGGACCAGGTGGTTGTTGCTGGGCTGTCTCTCGGGCAAGGCCCCCGCTGGGTCCTGGGGGTGGAAGAAGGACAGGCTGGGGCGGGGGTGGAACCCTACAGCTGGCACCACGTCAGCCGCGGTGGCGAACACCAGCACGTCCTCTAGCGACGTTGCACATCTGCCCACTGTGATGAGAAACAAAGACGGGTCAGGTCAGGGTGGATATGGAGAGGGGGAGGAGGATGGGGTGGGGGCGTCTCAAACTTAGAAAGGGAGGCCCCTTTCTCCATCATCCCCTCTGATTGGAAGGAACTGGACAGCTGAAAGAGGATCGTCCCAACAGGCGTCCGCCATTTTGCTTTCACCTATCCCCAGGTCAAATCAGTAAAGGAGCAGAGACGAAGGACAGGAAGCGAGCCACTTTAGACTAACGAGATGTGTGGTTATGTTAGGGTCAGAGTCATGTGGTTATGTTAGGGTCAGAGTCATGTGGTTATGTTAGGGTCAGAGTCATGTGGTTATGTTGGGGTCAGAGTCATGTGGTTATGTTAGGGTCTGAGTCATGTGGTTATGTTAGGGTCAGAGTCATGTGGTTATGTTAGGGTCAGAGTAATGTGGTTATGTTAGGGTCAGAGTCATGTGGTTATGTTAGGGTCATAGTCATGTGGTTATGTTGGGGTCTGAGTCATGTGGTTAAGTTAGAGTCAGAGTCATGTGGTTATGTTAGGGACTGAGTCATGTGGTTATGTTAGAGTCAGAGTCATGTGGTTATGTTAGGGTCAGAGTCATGTGGTTATGTTAGGGTCATAGTCATGTGGTTATGTTGGGGTCTGAGTCATGTGGTTAAGTTAGAGTCAGAGTCATGTGGTTATGTTAGGGACTGAGTCATGTGGTTATGTTAGAGTCAGAGTCATGTGGTTATGTTAGGGTCAGAGTCATGTGGTTATGTTAGGGTCAGAGTCATGTTAGGGTCAGAGTCATGTGGTTATGTTAGGGTCAGAGTCATGTGGTTATGTTAGGGTCAGAGTCATGTGGTTATGTTAGGGTCAGAGTCATGTGGTTATGTTAGGGTCAGTCATGTGGTTATGTTAAGGTCAGTCATGTGGTTATGATAGGGTCAGTCATGTGGTTATGTTAGGGTCAGAGTCATGTGGTTATGTTGGGGTCAGTCATGTGGTTATGTTAGGGTCTGAGTCATGTGGTTATGTTAGGGTCTGAGTCATGTGGTTATGTTAGGGTCAGAGTCATGTGGTTATGTTAGGGTCAGGGACATGTGGTTATGTTAGGGTCAGAGTCATGTGGTTATGTTAGGGACTGAGTCATGTGGTTAAGTTAGAGTCTGAGTCATGTGGTTATTTTAGAGTCAGAGTCATGTGGTTATGTTGGGGTCAGAGTCATGTGGTTATGTTGGGGTCTGAGTAATGTGGTTATGTTAGGGTCAGAGTCATGTGGTTATGTTAGGGTCAGAGTCATGTGGTTATGTTAGGGTCAGAGTCATGTGGTTATGTTAGGGACTGAGTCATGTGGTTAAGTTAGAGTCTGAGTCATGTGGTTATTTTAGAGTCAGAGTCATGTGGTTATGTTGGGGTCAGAGTCATGTGGTTATGTTGGGGTCAGAGTCATGTGGTTATGTTGGGGTCTGAGTCATGTGGTTATGTTAGGGTCAGAGTCATGTGGTTATGTTAGGGTCAGAGTAATGTGGTTATGTTAGGGTCAGAGTCATGTGGTTAAGTTAGGGTCAGAGTCATGTGGTTATGTTAGGGTCAGAGTCATGTGGTTAAGTTAGAGTCAGAGTCATGTGGTTATGTTAGGGACTGAGTCATGTGGTTAAGTTAGAGTCTGAGTCATGTGGTTATTTTAGAGTCAGAGTCATGTGGTTATGTTAGAGTCAGAGTCATGTGGTTATGTTAGGGTCAGAGTCATGTGGTTATGTTAGGGTCAGAGTCATGTGGTTATGTTAGGGTCAGAGTCATGTGGTTATGTTAGGGTCAGAGTCATGTGGTTATGTTAGGGTCAGAGTCATGTGGTTATGTTAGGGTCAGAGTCATGTGGTTATGTTAGGGTCAGAGTCATGTGGTTATGTTAGGGTCAGAGGCATGTGGTTATGTTAGGGTCAGTCATGTGGTTATGTTAAGGTCAGTCATGTGGTTATGTTAGGGTCAGTCATGTGGTTATGTTAGATTCAGAGTCATGTGGTTATGTTGGGGTCTGAGTCAGGGGAGGCTGGTGGACATCGGAAACCGCAGGGGCGGCTCATTGTAACGCATGGAATAGAATAAAGAATCATGTTTGATACCATTCCTTATTCCATTCTGTGCATTCCGATGCCTCCTCTGGTCTAAGTGCAGTACCTTCACACTCCAGTAGGTAGTGCCTCCAGAAGGTCACGACGCAGCTCTCTTTGACCGAAGGCTCCTGACTGTCGGAGAACTGGACGGTGAACAGGTCAGTTACGGCCTCGGCGGTCAGCTTGGCAATAGGACCGCAGAACAGGCTGAGGAAAACCTCAGGGAACATCTGGACCTGGTCAAACACCCCCAGTGTCTTCAGACCCTCACAGAACCTAGAACACACAGAGGGAGAGATAAGTGTTCATTAGTGAAAGGTGCAGTATGTAGTTTTGCATCTTGCTGCCCCCCACTGGCCACACTGAGAATTTAAAAACTTGCATATTGTGCTACATTTACTACTAATAGTGCCAAACATGTGGATATCCATGTATACAAAGCAAACGTGAAACAGGCATGTGAAGGCCAGTATCCTACCCGACACCAGATTGGAGAGAACAGCTTAGTTTGATCTTCCCAGCACTTTCAGTGAATGTACTTCAGCATGTGATCTCATTTCTTGATGGCTACTGATTTATCATGACCATTTAGCACTGTTTTAAAGCTAAAGCCGACATACTGGACCTTTAACGAAAGGCTGTAACAACGTCTGAAACAAAGTTGTCATAACGAAAAACGGTAGTCATAATGAGAATGGTAGTGAATAGTTTGAAACTGAGTTTTTATTTATTTACATGTTTATGTACAGTATGTATCTGAGCAAGGGCAGAACAAATGCTCTCAGATGGTGACAGACGTGAAAAAAGCTATGGAACATCCGCAGATATACACAACTTCTGTATGGTAAGGTATACAGACCTTCTGTATGGTAAGATATACAGACCTTCTGTATGGTAAGATATACACACCTTCTGTATGGTAAGGTATACAGACCTTCTGTATGGTAAGATATACAGACCTTCTGTATGGTAAGATATACAGACCTTCTGTATGGTAAGATATACACACCTTCTGTATGGTAAGATATACAGACCTTCTGTATGGTAAGATACAGGGTTCGAGTTATGTGGGAGCCAATGGGAGCTGAGCTCCCATAAGGAAGGTCTGAGCTCCCATGAAAGCAGTAAAATCATACATCTGTGGGGGTCGCTAATAATACATTACCACAACCATTATTTGATCATAAATGTCAATGTAATGAGTATTATTTATATTTATTTATATGATAAATATTCGAAAATAAACACGTTTTCCAAAAGAACTACGCGCACCAGCATTAATCTCCTGTGAATGACAGTATGCCTTTGACTGCCTGCACTTTACCACCAAGACACTATGGGGCGCAGTAGAATATTGTGCAACAGCAGAATATGATCGTTGAGAGCTTGCGAACGTGAAAATACGATTATTGAGAAGAAAACATTCAGCAGCTAGCTATCATGCCGCCCCAAAAAAGGCCACTGCTGCCGACCGAGTCGACAAGCCTGGAAAGTTTCGGGTTTTCATCCAAGAAACCAAACTTGAATTCAGCTGCACCTGTTATGACACCCAACGTTGAAACTGTTGAAATAGCAGAGCTCAAACAAATCCAAGTGCTTCCGAAGAAAGTAGCAGAACTCACCTCCAGTATGTATAAGGAGACAGCTAGCTAGTTCGTTCAGGGCAGCCTATACTGTCTAAAGAAAGGATGCCTATACAAAACTGAATCCAATTATGAAACTTAATGTGATGAATGGCGCGACAGTTGGCCCCTGCTCACCGATCCGATCATTCATGTGCCCAGATTGTAGAGCACATTACACAAGAGATGAAAAACAAATTCATTTCTAATGTCAAATCACTTGATTCCCGTAGTAGCATAACATTAGATGAAAGCACAATTCATGGACGAGCATACATGATTATTTATGTCAGGTGCGATGTCACTGGAAATGGAGATGTGGACAATGTGTCGTGCTAACAGGGAAAGTGAATGGACTGTATAGCAAAAACAACAAAATGATTGGCCGAGATACCCGTGACTATCGCTTATAGCTGTTGTTTCATGTGGTGCTGTTGATTAGGGTTGGGTACCGAAAATCGGTACCAGTAGGTACCGGTTACTTTACATTCGGTATGTACCCGTACCGAATCGCAAAGGAGATTTCGGTGCCTCATTTCGGTACTTTTCTATCTCGTGACGTCACATCGCCTGTTAAATTTCCACTCAGTGAAAGCAGCGAGTACGGAAGGATAACGAGAAGGTTGCTAATAGCAACTTCCGCTAGCAGGTTGGCGTAACGCGACGCTCGACTTATGGGTGCGTTCCGTAAACTCGTTCTGGAATTCTGATCACCACTCGTGGAATGCCTTCTGTCCAATCAAATGACTTGCTCCCCTTATGACGTCGGGCCCAGTGTGCGCTGCGACGCTCTCAGAGCGAGTTTACGAACGCAAGCCTTTGATTGGACAGTGCACTCCAGGATTCGACGCGTCTGTTGATGACGTTGTGCGGATGTGTGGCTGCGTCTCTGCGAGGTGGACAACATGATCGGGGATCTCTTGATATTCGGGTACTGTCCTTATCCTACTACTGTGTCTGAAAAATCAATCGTTATGTCATCATGGACCAGAGAGGGGGAGGGGAGTTGTAGTAGCTGAGCAGCAACAGAGTTTGGATTTTGACGAGGTGGACCAGGGCTCCAGTTTATCAGAGTTATATTTCCTCTTGGTCTTCTTGGTTCTGGGGGCTATGCAGGCCTCTTCACTAGATCCCTTTTCTAAGAATATTCTGATGTCCTTGAGGGGCTGCCGAACAAGTGTGTACTCGTATTCGACATCAGTACCAACGATAGGCACCCCAAGCTTAATGGAGTCCCCAAGGCTCAGGAGGTTTATTTTCATTTATTTTAATTTGAGTGTATATTTAACTAATATATATTGTGCCTCAGCAATAAAAAAGTGAAAAGCTGTTTAATGTTGTCGACCGTGTTATTATTATATATATATATATATATATATATATATATATATATATATATATATATATGTCATTTTAAAAAATCAAAAGTACCGAATTAAGTACCGTTTTGGTACCGGTACCGTTTTTAAAGTATCGGTTAGGTACCGGTACCGGATAAAACCCAAACGGTACCCAACCCTACTGTTGATGTGGTGAAATTAGTAGCCTATGAATGAATGAATGAATGAATGAATGGTCTTTATTGTCATTGATATAGTACAGGTACCAAACAACGAAATTTGGGAGGGGTGGCTCCCCTGGTGCTAGGAAAGAAAAAACAACAACAAAAAACAAGAAGGGAAAGGAGCTGGTTTACACAAATAAAGTAAGCATAATAAACTATGCTATACTGTACAAATAAAACACTGTGCTGTACTCTATGCTATGCTATACCTATTCTAAACTATTGCTGTACTCTATGCTATGCTATACCTATTCTAAAATGTCCTATTCTCTGCAACCTTATGTACCCTAGGGTTGTCATATTGCACATAGTGTTATTGCACATTCATTTAAAGTGTCGCAGTTTGCAGGCTTGAAATGTACACATTTGTGCCTCAGCACTACACCTGATTTTCAATCCAGCAGCTGCCATCAATCCGTCCAGACTGTCCAGGGCCCAGAACCTAGGTCTTTGCTGTGTTCAGGGCCTGGATGGCCCTGGGGTAGAAGCTGAGCTTCAGTCTGTTTGTCCTTGCGAACATGGTCCTGTACCGCCTGTTCGAGGGCAGCCGAGCAAAGTGTTCGTACCCAGGGTGGGATGGGTCTCTGGAGATCTTGAAGGCCTTCCTGAGGCAGCGTGTGTTGTACAGCTCTTCCAGAGAGGGGAGGGGGGCGCCGGTGATCTTCTGGGCCGTTCTCACGACTCTCTGTAGCGCATTCCTCTCTGCGGCTGTGCAGCTGGAGAACCAGTTGCAGATGCAGTAGGTGAGGATGCTCTCCACTGCGCAGCGGTAGAAGGCCACCAGCATCTCCTGTTCTTTCCTGAGGACTCTCAGGAAGAAGAGCCGCTGTTGTGCCTTCTTGATGATGGCTGCTGTGTTGTTCTTCCAGGACAGGTCATCCTGTATGTGCACCCCCAGGAATCGGAGGGTTGACTCTCTCCACGCTCCCTCCGTCGATGAGCAGGGGCAGGGCCTCAGATTTTTATTTCTATGGCTAATTAAAACTTGTAAGTCCCAACACTGTGTGGGCATGATTCGCGCGCGTGCATGAGAACATTTCGCACTGTTATTTTGGAGACCCCCACAAAGCTCAGCTTATAACTCGAACCCTGGTAAGATATACAGACCTTCTGTATGGTAAGTGCATTCTGTGGTTATGTTAGATAGGCAGATATACAGACCTTCTGTATGGTAAGTGCATTCTGTGGTTATGTTAGATAGGCAGATATACAGACCTTCTGTATGGTAACTCCATTCTGGTAATCCGATGGAAGTTGACCAGGTCCTCTAGCAGCGGGTCTCGGTCTGAGAGGCTGTGGACGTGTCTCATGCAGCCAGCCACCTCCAGGTACTCTGAGGCTGACTGCATGGCCTCTCTCAACGCCTCCACGGACTGGCTCTGCTGGATCTGAAACAGGAGAACGTGACCAGGGGAGGCAGAACACCAGGGGAGGCTGGGGGAGGTAGAACACCAGGGGAGGCTGGTGGAGGTAGAACACCAGGGGAGGCTGGTGGAGGTAGAACACCAGGGGAGGCTGGTGGAGGTAGCACTCAGAGGACCAGCTCGTTGTAATGCGTTGAATGGAATCAAACACACGTGTACGATGAGCCCGTCATCTGATTTCTACCTCCGCTGGACCGATATATCGCCTGTGACACACAGCTTTGAAGAGGCCATCAAAAGAGCATTCCGGTCCGACTTTTATAACAGTTATGCAGTGTTTCCTCTATATGCATTGATTCGGGCCACCACGAATACATTTTCTCCGCCACTAATTGATTCAGTCCACTTTGATTCAATGTCAGCCATAGTAGAAAGGCAGAGCGAGATATGTGTGGTGGCCTGGGAAAACCCGTCGGATGTCGCTGGCGTTCGTTTGTGGCAAAGAGCAAAAATAGATGGAAATCGCGATTTTGGCGATTTTGATATTATGTGGTATTCTAGTACTTTGAACTCCATACTACATTATGGTGAATAAACATTTTAAGAAAACAAAAGAGAAAGTACTTATTTTTATGTTTTTGTGGTGGGTAGTTTGCTAGCAAAACAACGTCACGTTGAACGTGTCTCATTCTCAGTTAAGCAACGCACGCACACATGAGCGAAAGGAGAGACGATACTTCCACCTGTGTTATTGCCAGTCTACTGATGCTCACAATAAGCATAAAGTAATAACATCTTAACTAGAAGACACACAAATGGATCTGTCCCTCGCATACCGACGAGGCGAGCAGACTAACACCGCATCACAAGCAGACAAACGAGACCGGCCGATCTGCATAGGCTCCTCCCCCGACCCGGAGCCATTTCTCCCCTTTCACTTTTTTTGACATGATACATTAAAATGCTCATAACTTTTTAAAATAAAGGGCTATCTCAGTCATTCAACCAGTTATGAATAGCTGAGAACTTCTAATTTATGAAAATATAAAAAAATGAAAATGTCAAAATGCCACCATGTGAAGGGTTTTCCCAGGCCACCACACATTATCACGGGAGAAAAGAAAAAAAGCAGATTGAAGCTCGATTTAGGCCGCTTTCAGACCTACACGTTCCGATTTAGGGTGTAGTAAGTTAAAATATGTTACAATGTTGCAATTAACCTCGTCTCAGACTGAATTGCTTTCAACACGCGTGAAGCCACGCGCTTGCAAAACAGTTTTGTGATTGGTCCAAATCAGATTTACATGCTGAAAAACATTTGGACAATAAGAGACACAAGGTGTGGTCGCATGGTCCAATTACAGGGCAAAATGCGAGGGGCAAAAATAATCTATTGCCTCTAAAATCATCACGAACAGAACGGTGGAGGTACGGGTAAACAGGGGTCATGTCGGTGTCATCAAAGGTAAGAATTAGAACTGCAGATCTGCCTGAATGACACCTTATGGCAGGAATATGAGCATGAGGACCTGGAACAGTTCACGTCGTCGGTTCTGAACCACATAGTGAACTGCACCAACTCAGCCACCGTGGACAAACGGGTCCGGGTCTACCCCAACACGAAGCCATGGATGACTGGGAAGGTCCAAAAACTGCTCAAGGAGAGGGACAACGCCTTCTCAGGGAAGGGCACACTGCTGTACAGCACCACCAGGGCTAACCTAAAGCGCGGCATCCGGGAGGCCAAGGCAGACCACAGAGAGAAGATTGAGGAATGCTTCCTGAGCAACGACTCCAGGCGGGTGTGGCAGGGGGTTCAGCACATGACAAACTTCAGAGCCTTCACAGCCGCGGAGGACGACCCCCTGCTGGTGGAAAAGCTGAACTCCTTCTACGCCCGGTTCGACGAGGGGCGAACGGAGGTAACCACAACACAAACACCACTCTCTCCAGCTCTCAGCAGCCTCACCCTCACAGAGCATGAAGTGAGACGCGTGCTGAAGGCGGTGGACCCCAGGAAAGCCTCAGGGCCGGATGGCGTCCTGGGACGGGTGCTGAGGGACTGCGCCGACCAGCTGGCCGGGGTTTTCACCAACATCTTCAACCAGTCCCTGTCCCAGGCCACCATCCCACCCTGCCTGAAAACCTCAACTATCATCCCAGTCCCGAAGAAAAGCACGGTGAGCTGCCTAAACGACTACCGCCCGGTGGCACTCACACCAATCATCATGAAGTGCTTCGAGAAACTAGTCCGGGCCCACATAGTCACACGCCTCCCGCCTAACCTGGATCCATACCAGTTCGCCTACAGAGCCCACAGGTCCACAGAGGACGCCATCGCGACGACTCTCCACTCCACTCTATCCCACCTGGAGAGGGGAAACAGCTACGCGAGACTGCTCTTTGTGGACTTCAGCTCTGCCTTCAACACCATCCTTCCAGACAGGCTAGTGACCAAACTACTAGACCTGGGACTATCACACTCTATGGGCCCTATTATGCACTTCATAAGTCTTAAGCAATAAGACGAGGCGGTAGATCTAAACTTAAGACGTGGAGGCGTGGTCAAGGCCACTTTGCTATTATGCGTGCGGTAGTGGGCGCCTAAAACCCGGCGCTAAGCAAAGAAATTAGTCATGGGTGTGTTTTGGGCGTCTTCTCAATCAACCCAATCAGCGTGCCAGGTGCCATTCCCTTTAAGAACCGGCTGCGTTGAGTCATTAGCGCTATGCTATTATGGAAGTCCTAAGAAGGAGGTCAGCGCGCTTCTCTGCAGAAGAAAGTAACAAGCTCGTGCATGATTATTTTCTGAATAAACACGGCAATACCTCCGCTTGTGAGTTGAGAAGTATTACAGAGGGGTCGCTGGAAGACTGCAGGAATGACAGATGTTGATGTCATTATATTACGCACGGCATGCTCGTACTGTATGTGCACAGTATGCGGAGGCAACATACTGTACAGCGCTGACCTCTCCCTTCTGAAATAAAGCATTTATACTGTGACCGTAATTGACGTCTTGCCGTGGAGCCACGTGCGTGTTCATGTGTGCCCACATGCATGCGCAAACCGCGGAGGCGCGCTCGTGTTTCAAAACGTGCATGAAGTCTAAACTTAAGAACTTTTCAAACCACTTCTTAGCGCTAGGAGCAAAGTCAGATCGCATAATAGCAGGGGCGCCTAGTGCACTTCATTAACATATGAACACTCCCACAATGAGTAATATATGCACGGGAGTATTACGTCTTATGTGTGGGCGCCTATCGACACCTGCATAATAGCAGTAGCGCGTATGAAGCGCATAATAAGGGTGGCGGTAGGTCTTAACCTGGCGGTGCGTCTTAATTAAGACTTAAGACGGCAAGTTAAGAAGTGCATAATAGGGCCCTATATGTGCATGGATCAAGGACTTCCTGTCTGACCGCCCCCAGAGGGTGCGGGTGGGCTCCCACACCTCCACAGCCCTCAGACTCAGCACTGGGTCCCCCCTGCTCGTCGATGGAGGGAGCGTGGAGAGAGTCTCAACCCTCCGATTCCTGGGGGTGCACATACAGGATGACCTGTCCTGGAAGATCAACACAGCAGCCATCATCAAGAAGGCACAACAGCGGCTCTTCTTCCTGAGAGTCCTCAGGAAAGACCACATCGGACAGGAGATGCTGGTGACCTTCTACCGCTGCGCAGTGGAGCGCATCCTCACCTACTGCATCTGCATCTGGTTCTCCAGCTGCACAGCCGCAGAGAGGAATGCGCTACAGAGAGTCGTGAGATCGGCCCAGAAGATCACCGGCGCCCCCCTCCCCTCTCTGGAAGAGCTGTACAACACACGCTGCCTCAGGAAGGCCTCCAAGATCTCCAGAGACCCATCCCACCCTGGGTACGAACACTTTGCTCGGCTGCCCTCGAACAGGCGGTTCAGGACCATGTTCGCAAGGACAAACAGACTGAAGCTCAGCTTCTACCCCAGGGCCATTCAGGCCCTGAACACAGCAAAGACCTAGGTTCTAGGCCCTGGACAATCTAGACAAATTGATGGCAGCTACTAGATTGAAATCAAGTGTAATACTGAAACACAACTGTGTACATTTCAAACCTGCAAACTGCGACACTTTAAATGAATGTGCAATAACACTATGTGCAATATGACAACCCTAGGGTACATAAGGTTCAGAGAATAGGAAATGTTAGAATAGGTATAGCATAGCATAGAGTACAGCACAGTGTTTTATTTGTATAGTATAGTATAGTGGATAGTGTACATAGCCTTTATTTATGTAAACCAGCTCTTTTCCCTTCTTGTTTTTAGTTTTTTTTTTCCTAGCACCAGGGGAGCCCCCCCTCCCAAATTTCGTTGTTTGGTACCTGTACTATATCAATGACAATAAAGACCATTCATTCAATTAGTTTTCTTTAACTCAGCTGATGCATTACCTTGCTATTGGTTGTTTACCGAATCTGTCACACTGTGATTTTACTTGTGTAAACAGTTAGTGAGTAACGTTAGCCGGTTTTGTGCATGTACTCTCATGTAGGCCTACTTCGTATTGATGAGCTGATGATCTTTCATTGTGTGTGTGTGTGTGTATATACTGTATGTATGTATGTGACTGTCAGTCACAAGTTTATATTCTACGGAAGTTGTTCAGTGCTGTATGAAAAAAAGTCGCCACCCCGCCACCTAATGTAAAAAATCCTGGAGGAAACACTGGTTATGTATCAACGTGGTTCCTCTAAAATCGTGAGATTTAACACTAGAACAGCAGTGCCTATTTGACCTACTATGTGGTTACAATGGAAAGCTGCAATTTATACAAAACGTTCACTAGTTGGCCGTCTTGTAAATTAGCCAGCCTCCTACACAGAAAAACTGCAAAATAGCTCTATACTAGCTTCTCCTGATGTGATTTTGAAAATGTAAGGATACTGGGTGGTAGAACGCACATATCCTATCCCTGGAACAGACAGACTAGAACACGGTGGAAAAGACGCGTAAAAAAGAAAAGTCGTACCGTCTTGATTTTGTGTGTGAAGTGCGTGTCTCCTATTTCGTCCAGGGTGAGGGGGGTGTCCCTGGGGTAGTAGAAGAGAATGGGGTAGTTGAAGAGACACCTGTAGAGATCCCTGGAGAAGAAGGCTGGGGGGGGGCCTCCGTGCACCAGGCTGAGAGACAGCAGACAGCCCACGTCGTAGTACAGGTCCTCACACTGGGCTGGGGGGGAGACGCAGGAGAACACAACCAGGAGACACTAAGACACTGGGCAGACAGACAGCGGAGGTAGGAAGAGGACAGGCTTGTTGGAATGCAGGGAGCAGAATCAGGAATGGTATTGGTTTGAGTCCCACTCATATTTGTCATCTTATTGGACAGATACAGTGAAGACAGACAGGAAAGTAAGGAGGAGAAGTGAGAGAGAGGGCATGTCAGCAGGAAATGGGCCTGATTCGAACCCATGCTGACATGGGCATATGTGTGTACTGTAGACCGTCGTGCTAGACCACTGGACCACCCCAGGCCACGGCACACACGTGTTTGATACCGTTCCTGATTCTACCTCCACTGGCCTGTAGAAAGTAACCATAATCTACTCTGTCATACGGTAGGTATGACATATCATTCTCAAAAAGAACCCCCAAAAATCTGATGTGGATGTGGGTACAGGAGGTGGGGGGGTTACGAGGGTTACGAGGGTTACTCTACCTTGTGAGTTGAGGGTCAGGTCCTTGGCCCCGTCGGGGCCCTGGAAGAGCACACAGTTCTGCAGCTGCTGCGTCAGGAGCCTGAGGAAGTGGCGGGTGTCTCCTCCAGGAGAGTCGCACCCCGGGCTCTGCTGCCTGGCGCTGCTGAACCTGACAGACAGGGCCTGGGACGGGTCGAACTCACTCCTGTTCACCAGCTCCAGGCCAGCCTCCAGGGCTGCGCTGCCGCTCACCGCCACTAGGGGCGCCTGCTTCTGGACGGACGGTATCCGGCTGGCCAGGGCCTGTAGGAGGCCCATGGGAGAGCTCCCTGATAGAGATGGCCTGACAGAGAGAGATAGGGACTTTTTCAATTCTATCTACCAGTGGAGGCTGGTGGAAGTAGAAATCGGAGGATGGACTCATTGTAATGCTGGAATGGAATAAGGAATAGTATCAGTCCATTCCTGCATGACAATGAGCCTGTCCTCCATTTCTGACCTCCATATGGATTGTGTAAAAAAAAGAAAAATCAATTAAAATATTTGTGAGGTACAACACATCTGAACAGACACTATAGACACAGCAAAAGAAAAAACAACTAATTCTTCCTTGTTCTAGCACTGTGACTGCCGATGGCCCCTGGACCTAGCATTGATTACTAGGGCTGGGTTAAGAAAATCGATTTCCCGATTCAAAATCGATCATAATTTCATAAATCCCGAGATGGATTTTTTATGCCTTTTCCTTAGACCGTATTCCTTTTAGGCCTTTTCCAACTAGGCAGTAAATTAAAAAAACATGACGACAGAGAAGAGCTGGACAAAAGCAAAGCCATATGTAAGCTGTTACGTTTCTCAATAGGTTCTGTTATGTTTCTCAAAAGGTTCTGGGTGTACACAATAATGTCGGATCCAGGTGCGGTGTAAGTAAAGAATGAGACGGAGATGTAATAAAATAAAGATTCTCTTTACTGAGACGTATGATTCATAGGTACAAACATAAACTCTTAGCCGGACAACAAAAAGGGGAGCAGTAGGGCTCAGCACGTAAGTAATAATAACTCAGGCACTGCGGTCAATAATAAAGTGCACGAAAACTAAAGATTGAGCAAAGGGCTCCAAAGGCGGTACAAGGTTGCAAACCAGCAAACAAAGTCAAAGTTCAAATTACGTTCCGGGTAACGGATACGTGAAGTGGTAATACATACACAGGGTTCTGAAGCATTCCATACGGTGTAACACAAGTGATCGACTGACAAGGGACAAGGAAATGGAACACACCTAAATACACTGACAAACACTCACAGGTGACAACAATCATTCGATAATTAGTCCAGGGCTGGAGCACTGTCGCTCTTCGACCAGTAGGGGCGATGGGGAGTCCTCTTTGCTGACCCCCCTTGTAACAGTAAGCTGTGCAAAGTGGAGGTGAAATATTGTGGAAATACCACAAATCTACGAAACCACTTACTGAGACATCACCCAGACCAGACGCAGAGTTTCCTCTATATGCATTGATTCGTGGCGGGCCGCCACGAATACATTTTCTCCGCCACTAATTGATTCAGTCCACTTTATGACCGGAGAACAGAAAAAAAGATTGATTGAAGATTGAAGCTAGTTTAGGTCGCTTTCAGACCTATATTTCGTTCCGATTTAGGGTGTAGTAAGTTACAATATGTTACAATGTTGCAATTAACCTCGTCGGGGACGCGCTTGCAAAACCGTTTTGTGATTGGTCCGAATTTAGCGGGACATTTGGATTTCTGGAAATCCCTTCCCTCTCTCTTCGCCGGTCGCCGGTCCCTTTAATCCCGTATCCTAATCGAAAATGCAACATCATCAGCGACGACTGTGGGTTATTGCATTTACTGCTGTTCTCTGGTTCATGTTCTTATACCAGTGCTCACTATAGAATATTTTAAATGAACATTCGTAATGTAGTCTGATGTTCATGCAGTGGCGTACCGCAAAATCCCGAGGCCCCCCCGCAAGGTGGCGGCGAGGGCCCTTTCGCAACGGAGGTTAAAAAAAACGTGCGTTTTTTAGAGTCCGATGCATCATTGACGTTGCGAAATTTCGCAATATGCACTCTACATTCTAAATGCTTGACTTAGCAAAAGGTACAAACAAGTGAGAGCAATAGCCTATAACTAAAACCAAATGGTAGACTACATCAGTAGAATGTATTATAAGTAGAAAAGTACAAGTTTTATTTCTTTTAACAAAGTGTGGTGTGCACAGCAGTGCGATATCTGTAAACATACATCTGTAGACTCTCCGCTAAGGGTTGCCAGATGGGATTGAGAATTTCCAACCTAACCAATCTAAAAACTGCTAAATCCACCAAAAACCAGCCAATCTGGCAACCCCGTCTCCGCTGCATCAGAGTCTACTTGTTGCGCAAAATAGGCCAGGGTTTTGTCAAATCCTTTGATGGACATCTCGTTTCTTAAGTCCTGGTATATTGTGGCATTTCTTTACTGTTTGCCATCTGGAATACCCAGGGAGACGCAGACAGCAGAAGTAGAATAGAATAGTAGAATAGAAAAAGAAACCGCTATAACCAGCTGAATGATGTACCTGTATGATGCACTGGCAGTCTGTGACAGTGTGTGCACCTGCCCGGACCCTGCCCTTCTACCTGAGTTTGAGTATGATGCTGCCCAAATGAATGTTATTGTTTAGTGATGCTGCCCAAATAAATGTTATTGTTTAGTGCCGTACGCTTTCGTGGTATTATATTGTGTGAATTATCATCTGTATGTTGTTTTCTTTCACTCGACTAACCGCCGAGATAATACTTGAGACATGTACTTCCGTAAGCATTAATCCAACTGTCCTGCAGTTCTAATTTGACGATGTGTCCCTATACCATGGCGGAGTGGTCAATAACAACTCTCAAAAGGCTTTTGACGGACGCGAAAAACGCAGAAAATAGAACCTGTTCCGAATTGTTTTTTGACGGACGAATATTACGGATTCGGTGTGCAAGCGTGATTGACACAACATGAGTTCTAATAAATAAAAAATACGGACGTAAAAAACGCACGTGAAAAACGCATTGGTGTGCAAGGGCCAGAAGCTGCATTGGGTAAAAGAAAAGCTGACATTTTTCGAAGTTTCGCTGAATTTTGTTACTTTTTATAGGAAAGTTCCCGTTTTTGCGCACCGCTGAGGTATTTTCGCTTGCTCATTTTCGTGTGACGTCAAAGTCATGTTGCTATTGGATACGGCTAACTATGTTTATATTTTTAAATATAGGCCTATATATTAAAATTAAGGTTGACACAATGAAGGGCCACTTATTTTCTTTGTTTTATTTTATTTTTTATTAAAAAAGAAGAAAAAAAAGTTGGTATCCAATGTTAGGGGGCCCCCTAGTGGCTGGGGCCCCCCCGCGGTGCGTCGCTTGCGGGCCCGTCCGCTACGCCACTGTGTTCATGGTCAAGTAAATCAGGCTATTTTGTGAAACGAATAATGTTCCCGAGCAGCCTCGCACCTAATGCTAGCTTCGAACTATTCATAGCATAAACGTTGGTAAATGTCACAAACGACACAGTATTGGCAGGGGAAAAGAAGGGGAGTCGAATTTTTATTGACAATGGATTTACATGCTGGAAAAACATGCAGCTAAAATTCAGGGAACATTTGGACAATAAGAGACACAACGGAGCTGTGGTCGCATGGTCTAACTACAGGGCAATATGCGCGGGGCAAAAATAATCTATTGCCTCTAAAATCACCACGAACAGAACGGTGGAGGTACGGGTAAACAGGGCTCATGTCGGTGTCATCAAAGGTAAGAGTTGGTTTTCTTAAACTCAGTTGATAGCATTACCTTGCTGTTGGTTGTTTACCGAATGCTCCATCTGACTGTCACACTGTGATTTTACTTGTGTAAACAGTTAATGAGTAACGTTAGCCCGTTTTGTGCGTGTACTCTCATGTAGGCCTACTTCGCATTGATGAGCTGATGATCTTTCATTATGTGTGTGTTGTGTGTGTGTGTGTGTGTGTGTGTGTGTGTGTATGTAACTGTCAGTCACAAGTTTATATTCTACGGATGTTGTTCAGTGCTGTATGCGCGTTCCCGGTTCCCTGTGTACTCTACTTGTGTACTTCATATTCGATGAGCTGATTATCTCTCGTGTACTTCATATTCGATGAGCTGATGATCTTTCTGTGTGTGTGTGTGTGTGTGTGTGTGTGTCTTAGCCTGTCAGTCACATGTAGGCTATATGTTCAGTGCTGTATGCGTGTTCCGCATGTTCTGCTGCAGCTGTAGGATATCTTGGTATTTGATCACCTTCTATACCTGTTCGGCTTTAATGGCTTAACCACTATTATTAATTAATTTTTATGTTGCCACCCTCTAGTTTTCGGTGAAATTACGTCTTTGTTTTGAGCGCCAGTGCGCGTTTCATGCGCGTGCATGCGAAAATGGACCACTCCGCCACAAATGTGAAAAATCTTGGAGGAAACACTGAGACGTGACGTATGAGACATCACCCAGACCAGACGTGACGTATGAGACATCACCCAGACCAGACGTGACGTATGAGACATCACCCAGACCAGACGTGACGTATGAGACATCACCCAGACCAGACGTGACGTATGAGACATCACCCAGACCAGACGTGACGTATGAGACATCACCCAGACCAGACGTGACGTATGAGACATCACCCAGACCAGACCAGTATGCAAAAGCAGATCCGAAACAAGCCTCACTGGAGAAGACGCTTGTTTGTTACAATCCAATTCTCCATGCGCCCAAAAAATAACAGAGGCTGTCAGAAGTTTCATATGCAAGGATATACGCCCATACAGCGTTGTTTCATATGCAAGGATATACGCCCGTACAGCGTTGTTTCATATGCAAGGATATACACCCGTACAGCGTTGTTTCATATGCAAGGATATACACCCGTTCGAAGCCTTGTAGAGTACTAGAACCACGCTACAGTTGAGTGAAGTGATAATCCCAAACATGTATGCAAATGTGAAACATGATGTCGCAACTGTCAGCTCCTTTTCTTGCAGAAAAATCACCAAAAAGTGAGAAAGCAGTAATGGAGAAGCAGTCATGAAGAAGCAGTCATGAAGAAGCAGTCATGAAGAAGCAGTCATGAAGGGCTGTAGTTTCATGGACTTTACGGTTTACAATGTCCAGAGTTTATTTCCCCCCCCCAAAATACCCTCATCTATTGCACTATTTTCAGTGTTTTGCACATTTTAATTTCTAATGCAAATATGCTATTTGAGACAATCAACACTACAGCAAATTGTATGTTTTCCTGAGGGATGAGTCTTATTTACAGGTAGGCTATGTTTGTAGCCCCTATATTTACACTGGCTGCAGTAAAGAAAGCACCTTCTGTAGTGTCTGATTTTGCACAACTTGTGTTGGTCAATGCTGGTCATGTTCATTTATGTTCCAATAAAAAGTACATTCATGTAACTGCTTTGGAGTCAATTCTTAATCTAAACATTGATATTTTTTACAATGCAACATGTTAGAGGGTTCCTTGAACGATGTATAGCATTAGTTCTGAGAATCTCTTTCATATTCAAACAAAATTGTCATTGTAACTAAATAATTGAATCAGACTCGAATCGAATGGAATCGTGAATCGAAACCTTGTGAATCAGAATCGAATCGTTTTGGGAATTTAGTGGCGATACCCAGCCCTATTGATTACAGCATTGACTGATGGATAGATGATTGATTCACTTTTGGATAAAGGAGTCTGCTCAACACCAAAAATGTAAATGTAAACGGGAGGCTGGTGGGAGGTAGAAATCGGAGGACAGGCTCATCGCAATGAATGGAACGGAATAAGTTTAAAGCACATTTGAGCCCGTCCTCCGACCTCTACCTCCACCAGCCTCCCCCCCGGGTCACAGGAGGTACAGCAGACGTACCTTTTGAGGATGACGTTGGACTGGGCGGAGGACAGGCGGCGTTCGGCTGTCCTCGTCCTGCCCTGCTCTGCTGCCTGAGGAGAGCTGTGTCTGGACACTGTGGAGAGACAAAATACAGTTATAGACAGAGACCAGTGGTGGCTGGTGATAAAAATGTTGGGTGGGGCACAAGTTATGGGGGCATGCTCCACAGGGAAGAATATCAACTTTAAAATCTGGATTTACAGTCGATTTTAGCATGAGAATATACTGTATATATAACTTAATTATTTGTATATATAACTTAAAGGGCAAACTGCAAATACAACAAAAATATAATGCACAACAACTGACAAATCAACTGGAATAGTCTTTGTTAGCAGAGTAGACCTAATGTTAACAGAATGGACTTATACCCTCTGTCTATCTGTGCAGCGGTAAGGTGAATAATTCTAGCAGTACTGTCCAGACAGTTGTCTTGTTTAGCCATTCAACTAGGCATTATTTATTCAATGGAGAAAGACATGGAACACAATGCAATTGTGATAATAAATGTGTTCTTTGTTACTTCTTTAATTAAATTAAAGTGTACCTTTCTACTATCATACAATATTTCCTTGAACATGTAAACTCTATAATCATACAGTTGTCTTTCTATTAGTTGTCTGTCATACTGAACTGTTTGTTATCATCCTGAACTATCTCTGTTGCTCACCTCACCTCAGTTCTGTCTCTATTGCCCTCCTCTCCTGTTGTCTGTCTCTCTGTTGCTCTCCTCTCCTGTTGTCTGTCTCTCTGTTGCTCTCCTCTCCTTATTGTCTGTCTCTCTGTTGCTCTCCTCTCCTTGTTGTCTGTCTCTCTGTTGCTCTCCTCTCCTTGTTGTCTGTCTCTCTGTTGCTCTCCTCTCCTGTTGTCTGTCTCTCTGTTGCTCTCCTCTCCTTGTTGTCTGTCTCTCTGTTGCTACATTGGTCGTCGCAGCTGCATTATTTTTTATTTTATTTTTTAACTTAGCAGGGCTCTCAAGTCTCACGCATTTTTAAAAATGTTTTGTATCCAATGTTAGGTGGCCGTCGTGGCCCCCTAGTGGTAGTGGCCCTAGGCTGCAGCGTAGGTAAGCCTATAATCTGCGCATGCTCAGGGCGCACTTTTCTGCGCCCCGACCGGGGAATAGGAGACAGCCAATTGGAGCGCTGCTACAGCTCACGTGTAAGCCAAAAGTATTTGGACTGCCATAGACTGCCATTCGGCCGGCGTCCCCGACTCCCTACCCTATGTATTTTCACAGTGAATTTTACACACACACAGATAAAATGTTTATTGTATTGGAGGATTTTTAATGAATGCTGATAGGCGCCGACAGAATATCAGCCGCATTTTATGAATAAACAATGTTTATTAAGTGATTTAGATTTACCCGCATAAGTTATACATTAAGAATTTGGATTGCTAACAGTATAGATTTACATGGTGCTCGCCATGCATAATGATTTGATTCTTCTCAAAAGCAGAATCATCCTCCTTTATTGGTTCTGGGGGCTGTGGCAGAATATCAATGGCTTTTATGTGGAAAGACGAGATATGGTTTTTACAAAGTAAGAGCCGACCTCCTGTGCTCTGAACTTATTTGAAATGTAATCAGAGGTCTCAATGTAATCTCTGCAAAGAATACCTCTGTCATTGGCTGCTATAGGCATAAAAGGAGAGAAACTCATGGTGTGGCCCCCATCTTCCCCTGACCTCAACCCTATTGAGAACCTTTGGAGCATCCTCAAGCAAAATATATATGAGGGTGGGAGGCAGTTCACATCAAAACAGCAGCTCTGGGAGGCTATTCTGGCATCCTGCAAAGAAATTCAAGCAGAAACTGTCCAAAAACTCACAAGTTCAATGGATGCAAGAATTGTGAAGGTGATATCAAAGAAGGGGTCCTATGTTAACATGTAACTTGACCTGTTAAGATGTTTTTGTTTGAAATAGCTTTTGATTTCAGTAAATATGACCTCCTAATATGACCTCCTAACCCTAAATTCATCAAATTACCATTTTTAGTTCTTTACAACCTATAAAATGTTTTGAAACTCTGTTGTGCATAATAATTTGGAACAGTGCATTTTGAGTTTTTTTATTTAAAAAAAAAATACTGTTATCATTGGGAGGTTTGTTCAATACAATTTGAATTATACTCTAACGGTTGATGACTTGAAAATTATACTGATTGTCATTTGCATCGACTATTTAGGAAAATCTGAGAAAAATATCATTTGCATAGTTTTGGTTGAAATTAGGTCGTTGTTTTGAGCGCGCGTGCTCGTACCTTCCTCTTATATACCTTCCTCTTATACACCTTCCTCTTATATACCTTCCTCTTATATACCTTCCTCTTATACACCTTCCTCTTATACACCCTCCTCTTATATACCTTCCTCTTATATACCTTCCTCTTATACACCCTCCTCTTATACACCTTCCTCAACGTCAATGTGTGTGTGACTTTGAATGAATCCCTCTGCTGTCGTCGTCTTACTT
>NC_137675.1:76461259-76463759 GCF_963989245.1 Nansenia antarctica
GTCTTCGGACGAAACACCAGCACCTTTGCCGGTGTTTATGCTCCCGTGTCAAAAAAAGGCGCGGGTATGTTGTCACAGGCTGTGTAACATTTATTGGGCACAATACATCACAATGGTATAAATCATACCAAATGAAAGAAGGAAGTCTTGGGCACATATTTAGTATCTTCATATCTTATTTCAGTACAGAGTTGTACACCATGAAATAGGGATGCACGATATTATCGGCGCCGATATTTATCGGCCCGATATTGGTAAATTAATGTTATTAAATATTTATCGGTTTTATTACATTTTAGCCGATATAGAGCCGATAATATGAAGCCTGAAATATTTCCGGTTCCGGTTGTCGCGCTCATGATGCTGCGCCTGCGTACAGCCATGCAGTGTAGAGACGAGAGCGAAACATGGCTTCCCCGGTGTGGACGTTTTTCAGAGTTTCTGAGGCAGATAGTGCGTTTGCAATTTGCAATACATGTTCGGCAAAAGTTTGGTGAACTACCGCAATAAGCCTAAGAAAGTTCAACTGTTCAACTGCTTTCAGAAACTGTTTGAATTTTTTAGATTGGGCATATAGTTCATGAATTACGATAGTTTGAAGGAACGCTGTAAAATCCTGTCTGCGCCGACAGCTCCGGTTTCAGAGCAAGACGCGAATCTATCGGCATTAGTCAAATACATGCTCACATCCAGTCATCCGCTCACTGCTCTCCATCAAAAATGGCACATCCATCAATAATATTACATAATAACAACTGCTCTGATTAGATTGCTTAGATTGTTTAATACATCAACGGGGAGAAAAGCGAGATGAACTCGCGAGTATCATGCTTCCTCCATTGAACGGAAAGTCCTATCTATTCCATTCAAAGTATTTTAGCCTTCCCCCTTTCCACTGGTAATAAGGAATTGTCAAGAATAGATCGATATAAATAGATCAACATAATGCAGCACTATCATGCACAGATCAGCCTTAAAACATGTAACGTTAGATATATAACGGAGCGATGTATTTCTACGGAAAGGCTGACTGATGCGGGGCTCATACAATCTCCACGTTTCTTATAGATACGAGTGCTCCGGTGTCTTGCTGGTAGTCAATATATATACTGTATATTAATAATAATATATAATATATTTATATATATATACAGCATATGGATGTTACGTGCCTGTTACCTGCCGCTTTCAGTTCTAGTAGTTTAGATCTCGCAACCAGGGAAACACCGACATGTGTTAAAGGGAGCAAGACGCGAATCTACTGGCATTTGACTCATGAGTGAACGGCGAAAATGGCTGGACGGCACAGCTTGGGATTCCATTGAAGTTACAGTTAAGATTTCAACATTTGAAGAGTCAGAAGTGTTCTCTTTGTTGTGTTAACAATAGTGATGTAAGTTATATTTGGTGAGATCACTATGGAATATTAAATCATCAATCTTTGCTCACTACATAGCCTTTCTTACCTTCAGGTGTGCATGAACTACAGGTTATCAACTGTGAAATTATATCTGTTCTCATATCGGTTATCATATCGGTTATCGGCCACGAGAAGCGGGTAAACATTGGTTATCGGTATCGGTTGGAAAAAATGCATATCGTGCATCCCTACCATGAAATACATTGTGCATTTGTGACAATTTCCCCATCAGGGGATAAAGTGTCACACTACGTCGGGCAAGTTGTCACATTGGATTATCGACAAATAAGGACACAACTATTCAATAATTTCAAAATCAAAACCAAATTCAACTTCATGAAATAACTCAAAATTAAAACAATCATGCCTAGAAAATCTGGCAAATCATGTCTTTGAATGAAAACATTAATGCTGCTGGCAGAGCACACATTAATTAAGTGGCACGACCACGTTAAACTTTGAAATGGAACGTTCTCTGGCGTGCACGTAGATCCACGGTAATTGTTTGAATCGGAACGTAATGTAATGCTGCAGGTAACTTGCTTACATTTGTAAAGCACACGCACACAGAGACACACACACACACACGCACATGTGCACACGCACAAGCATGCACACACACGCACACACACCTTACCCGGTGTGTGAGGAGTCCGCCCGTCCTCTGCGGGACACACATTCCAGAGCGTCACAGTGCTGGTACACCTGCAGCAGTTCTCCGAAGGCGTTCTCCTCCAACTCCCAGGATGCATCTCTGTGACGCCCACAACAGGAAATTCTTAATAGCCTGGTCATCCCATATGTGTGTGTTTAGTCTGGTCGTCCTATATGTGTGTGCTCAGCCCAGAGTGAGCCCACTCCTAAGAACCATTGCTGTGTATGGAGAAGGGGAGGCCGGCGGAGGTAGAAATCAAAGGCTGGGGTCATTGTAATGCACGGAATGGAATGAAGAATTGTAATAGGTTTTGATCCCTTTCTCCATTCTATCCCATGGCGTTACAATATGAGCCCGTCCTCTGATTTCTACCTCCACCAGCCTCCCCTGGTACGGAGTGACAGCGAGGGTCAGAGGGGTGGGCT